>NW_027501005.1:0-90371 GCF_021521415.1 Bidens hawaiensis | reverse complement strand
ATTACAAGTTGTTAACAAGTAAAGTTTCTATTTTTAGCATATCATCTTATTCTCAATATTTTATCCATAATTTCAATCAAAGTAAAAGAGCCATTTTAATAACATATAACTATGATATTGAATTCTTACATGGACCTAATTAATATTAACAAGTTTCAAGTATACTTACTCATGTTCATGTGCAAAACTAATTCATCATTTCATCAAAGTATACCACTGAGGCTATTTATTTATTATAACCACATTATACTTGATGAAAACTTTTCTAGCATTAACCTATTTTCTTAAGACATCATTACATGCATAACCCAAATCAGGACAATATCATCTACAATAATCATCAAAGAGTAAAATACACCCTTTCTCCTACTCTCTTTCTTTTTCTCATTTTCTCTTTCTTAAACAACCAAAACTCATTTCAACTCTTATAGGATAATAAAAAAAAAGAAATCAAATGTGCATGTTTATTATCAAATGTCAAGAATCAACCAACTACAAATAAAGAATTATATAAGGAGTTTTCTTCATGTGTGTATGCATGTATGTGGGTGTATGGCATCCCCCCCCACACACATAACATATTCACAGCACACTCACATTTATGCACATTTTCACAATAATAATAATAATAATAATAATAATAATAATAATAATAATAATAATAATAATAATAATAATAATAAAATTGAAGATAAAAAGTAAGGAGGAGAGTGATGGTCAATATATAGAGAGAGGTAAAGTGTAGATATGTTGTGGTCTACGGCTTGGTGGTGGTGGTAGGGAATAGGGTGTTCGGTATTTGGTTTAATGGTGAGGTGAGATGGTGGTGTTCTTATGTTTTATAAAACTCCATGAATGATTTCTTGGTTGAAATTTTAAAGAACATTGAATATCAAAGCTAATGAAGAGAGTGATGGTCGATATATAGAGAGAGGTAAAGTGTAGATAGGTTGAGTTGGTGAGTAGGATAGGTATGTGGAGTGTGAAGGATGTTTGGTGGCTTATATCATATCTTCTAAGAATCCATAGCAATCATTAGATTGCATGGATGGTGATTGGTCAACACAAGAGAAGAAAAGGTGGGCATCGGCTGGAAAGGTGGGGAAATGAGAGGTTTGGGGGATTTTGGGTATTATAAACAGGATCTTTAATTTACTAGTTTAACGTTTGGCACAATTTAACTAATCATATGAGTTCTGGTTTTAATAAATTTTGTCGGACTTTATCCGATTTTGGATTCATGACGCAACAAGCCTAAGAACATAATTTTTGGTGGTGTTGGGTTTCGGGTTCATACGGTGTCCGCTACAGGTCCTCAACCACAAACTTATTGATTTTCGCGTAACAAAAAATTCTAAAAATATGTTTGTCAATTATATCCACTATTTTTACTAATAATAAAATTTTTCTTGACGTTCGCGACTATTTTGGACTTTTCAACTTCCCGGGGTATCGCCAGTGTTCGTAACGTGCAGTGTCCGCTACGCGATAAATTTAACCTTTTTGAATTTAAATAAATATAACACACATATTTTGAATGTGACAACTGCCAAATTTTAGGTTAACTTCGTTAACTAAACACGGTTAAACCTTGTTGACTATGCCTGTAAATTCAGTTAGTTCTGTTAACTATGTTAACGAACTCTTGTACATGTGGTGTCATGTATATGAACTCTTGTACATGTGGTGTCATGTATGCGTACATTTAAGTTAATGTGTCGTTGGTGACTTAAACAAGAATAAGTGGCTAATTATAACTAGAATAATAAACTCGTCATGCATGTTATAATAAACGTGTTATGTGGCATGTACTGTATATGATAAGTATAATGTGTTATACGATCAATATGTAATATTATAGTTGTTACATGATTATGTGATTTGTAAGAAAGCTAGGTGATTAAACAAGTTACATTATATGTCATGTTACATGTTGGTTATTTAAATGGAACCTTAGATTATAATACATAGGAAATGTTTTATAAAATATGTAACATCTCACATCTGGTTTAATAAAAATAACCTAAGGTATTATTATTCCATTAAATCAATAATAAATGATTTTTAATAACAAAGAGGTTACAAACTATTGATTTTCCAAAGCTTTTCTATTTCCTTTTCTCTCTTGCCTTGGCCGTGAACCACACACCCACACACACACTCTCACTTTGTTTTGCAAACACTCTCTTTCAATCTCATTTCCATACACAAAAGGTTGGTGATTATTGGGAAGCAAGGGGAGTAAGCCTTTGGATAAAACAAGTGAGTAGGTTATTATGTTTTATATTATATATATGAACCTTGTATCCAAATGATTTGGATCATAGAAAGGGGATGATCAAAGTTTGATGAGTCAAAAGGATTGTATGTGTTTTGGTCTAGAAGTTTGATTCTTTTATAAGTATATTTGTTTTTCTTATGAAATTAAATGGATAATAGAAACACATGACATTTATTGTGTAGGAATGATCTTTGATGATTTAAGAATCATAAGGATGTAAAAATCATAACTTTTGTGAATTGTGGTTTGAATCTGCTTGCTGGCAGACTTTGTGTCTTAGATTGTATGGTGAATAAATTGATGATATGTTTGTGTTTCTGATCGATTATTGATTCTATGAACAATTATTTTAAATCTAGTTTTCAGAAAGTTGAGAATCTTAATTTTTGGACTTTGTTTGAATACTTTTTATTAATTTATAAAATCGGGTTGCAAACCTGATTTAGAGGTAAAGTTTCTGAGTTGTGTTATAAATTGCATAACTTGACGTTAAAAATAGATATGGATATGATTCCACTTCTGGAATGTTGTAAATTAAAGTAGGAATCTAATCCAATTGGTATTGAATCAATTGGACAAATATATAATTTTTAACAAATATTTGTGTACTGCTGTGTTGAAATAGAGATAAAAATTAGATGGATGTAGTGTGTGAATATTCTGTATGTTTTGGTGAATTATAAAATTATGAGAAAAATATATCTTATACCTAATACTTGTGAGTATATGTGTGATTTATTTGGTAATTTAATTTCAAGTTTTGGTTTATGAGAAAAATCGGTTTGGATGATTGAAATTGGTTAAGGATGATCAATATATTGATTAGTTAAAATAGTTGTAAATTGTAATATATTGATTGTGGTAAACTGAATTTTGACTTTATTGGTCAACTTAGAACTAATTGACTAAGTGGTTAGTCTTACTTGTGAAATGTTGAAAGTAATAGGAGTTAGACTTAGTCATAGAATTGCATGAAAATTGACTAAATAAATACACATTACTTGATTCTTGTTAAAGTTGCGACTAGGAACATAATGTAAACATTCTAAGTCTAACGAATTGGACAAGAGTCATCAACGGGTCGTCGGTCAACATTTTGGTCGTCGGTCAACATTTTGGTCAAAGGTCAACATTTTGGTCAACGGTCAACAAAACTCAATTTTTAGTCTTCGGTCATCGAGACTTGGACTTTTTAGTCAACGGTCAACAACTTGGACCTTTTGGTCAAAAGTCAAACGAAAAGTCAAACTCTGGTCAAAGTCAACAAAAGTCAAACTTTGGTCAAAGTCAACAAAAAGTCAAACTTTGGTCAAACTTCAAATAAACAAGGGAATTGTTTGGATACTAAGGGTTCTAGGAATCGCTTAGCAAATACTTATAGTGCTTGTGTGATTTAGGCACTAGTACAACATTGATTTAAGCAATTGACTTTCAATTTGAACCGCATTCGAGGTGAGTTTCACTACCCCACTTTTTACTTACTCATTTTGGGGGGAAAGCATACAACGTACAAACTTTTTGGATAAATGTAGACTTTTTAATACCTCATGTGTACATTATGAACTTAAACTGAAGTCCCCCCATGCACATTGGACCGTTAACGATTGTACATTGGCTCGGTAATGAAAGGTAGTACTACTGGGGTTGACAAACCCCCTCGAGGCTCTCGGTTGAGGGAGTCGCCGGGCGTCTCATTTACTAGAAACACACTAGTCTTATATTAGACTCCATGGGTGGCAACAAACTAACAAGTCAGCCTCGGTCACAATGGAACACACACTAATATAACATGATTGCTAGCCTAATTAACTAGCGGTATTACTAATGCATACATTATCCGTAGAATATATATGCTTTACTACTTACACTGTTTACTTACTAAATGGTTTGATTGAAAAACTTGTTTTTAAACTCAAACTGTGAACTCATCAACCGTTGTGTTGACCCGTTTTAGCATGTCTTTCTCAGATCGCTGATAGTGCAAGGATAGGAGTTGTATTCATGATCACCAATAGACATTGCATCATAAGTTGGAACCTTTTTATTTAATAATGTTATGGCTTGCGCATGTTTTGGGCGCTTTAGACTATTTGGTTTTCTTAGGGATGTTTCCCGTTATGTTACGCTTCCGCATATTAAAACATTAAGACATTAACTCTGAATGGTTGTCTCAAATATGGGACAATAAAGTCTATCTAAAATATTTAGATGTTGTTTGTTGTAACTAATGATTGAGATCCTGGTTTGTCACGCGCCTCGCGGTAAAACCCCACATGTGGAAATTGAGGGTGTGACATTGAAGACATTGGAATAAAATATTATTATTTTATTTATTACAATATTTTATTCAGATAAGCACTGTTACATTAGTCACGAGTTAAGGCTAAATTTTCCAGGGTTTCACATTCTCCCTACCTTTTAGAAATTTCGTCCCGAAATTTAGGAAGTGGTACTGGTGTCAGACTCTGCTGGAAAATGGTGAGGGTACTTTTGTTTCATTCGGTCCTGACGTTCCCACGTGAACTCGGGACAAAGCTTTGAATTCCATCTAACTTTGAACAACTTTATTCGGTTCTGCCTTAATTTCTGAATCTTCCAATCACTAACTTCTACGGGTTCTTGAATAAATCAAAGCTTATCATCTACGTGAATATCTTTAATGGGAACAATCAAGGATTCATCGGATAGGCATTTCTTCAAGTTAAACACGTGGAACACATCATGTATTCCTCTAAGCTCTCCGGGAAATTCAAGTCGGTAAGCTACGGAACGAACTCGTTCGGTGACCGAGAATGGTCCAACATAACGAGGAATTAACTTGCGCTTTTTGTCAAATCGGACGACTCCTTTCCAGGGTGAGACTTTCAATAAAACTCGGTCTCCTTATTGAAACTCTAACGGTCTTCTACGATTGCCAGCATAGCTCTTTTGTCGATCGACTGCAACTTTTAACCTCTCTTTGATTTGAAAAATTCTGTCGGAGGTCTCCTGTACAATCTCTGGTCCTGTCAATTGCTTTTCTCCAACTTCCGCCCAACAAAGCGGGGATTGACACTTTCTCCCATACAAAGCTTCAAACGGAGTAGCTTTAATACTGGAGTGATAGCTATTATTATTGGAAAAATCAGCTAGTGATAGTTGAGTGTCCCATCTTTTTTCGAAATCGAGAGCACATGCTCGCAACATATCTTCCAATGTCTGAATAGTTCTTTCACTCTGACCATCTATCTGAAGATGGTAAGCAGTGCTCATATCCAAACGAGTAGCTAAGGATTCCTGCAAAGATTGCCAAAATCGAGAAATTAATCGACCATCTCTATTAGAGATAATTGAATCTGGTACGCCGTGTTTTGCTACGACTTCTTTAAGATAAAGCTTAGTTAGTTTCTCCATATTTTCATTCTCTCGGATAAGAATGAAGCGAGACTTTGTCAGGCTATCCACTATTACCCAAATGGCATCATGATCTCTGGGGTACGGGGTAGTTTGGTTACAAAATCCATGGTAATGTTATCCCATTTCCACTAAGGGATTTCGGGTTGTTGTAACAATCAAGATGGCTTTTGGTGTTCAGCTTTAACTTTTGAATACGCCAGACACTTGCTGACATAGACAACTATATCACCTTTCAAATTTGGCCACCAATAAAATTCCTGGAGATATTTGTACATCTTAGTCGATCCTGGGTGGATTGATACTTGGACTTGTGGGCTTCATCCAACAATAAGTTTCATAAATTCCCATACATTGGTACCCAAATTCGGTCGATCAAAATACAGTGTACCATCAGACTTTGTCACGAATTCGCATTCAAGACCTCGTAATCTTTCAGCACTTATGTTTTTAGGTTTCAAGGTTCGCGTTGTGCATCATGAATTCGAGTAGTAAGACTCGTGTGAATCGTTAATCCCAATTCTCACACGTAAGGGTTTTTCTCTTTCTTTTCTACTCAATACATCAGCTACAACATTCGCTTTACCTGGGTGGTAACGGATGTCACAATCGTAATCGTTGAGTAATGCTACCCGTCTACGTTGTCTCATATTAAGTTCCTTTTGGTCAAATATATGCTGGAGGCTCTTGTGATCAGTGAAGATTGTACATTTAATACCATAGAGATAATGCCTCCAGATCTTAAGGGAAAAAACAACAGCTCCTAATTCCAGATCATGTGTAGTGCAATTCTTCTCATGCACTTTTAACTATCGGGAAGCATAGGCTATAACCTTGTCTCGTTTCATAAGCACACAACCAAGACCTAGGCGTGAGGCGTCATAATAGACTACGAACCCATCAGTACCTTCTGGAAGTGACAAGATAGGTGCACTACACAACTTTTGCTTAAGCAACTGAAAAGCTTCTTCTTGTTTCTCAGTTCATTCGTATTTCCTTTCTTTCTGGGTTAATTGGGTTAGGGGTTGATCTACGGAGGAAAAATTTTCGATGAATCGCCGGTAATAACCTGCAATCCTAAAAATTGCGGCACTTCACTAGGGGACCTTGGTGTCTCCCAATTCTTAATTGCTTCAATATTTGAAGGATCAACATGAATACCTTCTTCGTTAATAATATGACCAAGAAATTGGATTTCTCTAAGCCAAAACTCACACTTAGAAAACTTCGCGTTCAGCTTCTCATTCTTTAACAGCTCTAGAATTATCTTCAAATGCTGCTCATGCTCCTTCTTGGTTTGCTAGTAAATAAGTATATCGTCAAAAATCACGATTACAAATTTATCCAAATATGGCTTACAAACTCGGTTCATGAGTTCCATAATCACAGCCGGTGCGTTAGTTAGACCTAACGGCAAGACTAAGAATTCATAATGGCCATAACGGGTTCTGAAAGCAGTTTTGTGAACATCTTCTTCTGCAACTCGCAACTTGTGGTATCCAGATTGTAGAACGATTTTTGAATAATAACTTGATCCTTGCAACTGATCAAACAAATCATCAATTCTCGGTTGTGGGTATCGATTCTTAATGGTAAGCTTATTTAGTTCGCGGTAATCGATACACATACGAAATGAACCGTCTTTCTTCTTCACGAATAAGACTGGTGCCCCCCCCCCCACGATGAGAAACTTGGTATAATAAAACCTTTATCCAAAAGCTATTGCAGTTGATTAGACAACTCGTGAATCTCAGACGGTGCCAATCTGTAGGGAGATCGGCTATCGGTGCAACATCTCGCACAAGATCGATTCTGAATTCAACCTGCCTTCGAGGAGGTATTCCAGGTAAATCTTCAGGGATACTTCTAGGAAGTCTAGGAAAACAGGAAAATCTTTTATTTTATTTTCTTTAGCTTCCGAATAAACTACATGGATAAGAAATGCATGATAACCTTTCCGAAACATCTTCCGAGTCTTCATGATACTAGTGAGCTTCAACTGTGAGCTGCTTTGATCGCCCTGAATAGTTAATTCTCCACCACTTGGAAGGGCTAAACGAACCATATTTTCTAAGCAAACAATTTTAGCTTGGTTTTTGGACAGCCAATCCATACCCACAACAACGTCAAAACTTCCTAACTCAACAGGTAACAAATCGATGCTGAATTGATGGTCTCGTAATACAATACTACAATTACTGACAACTTGACGAGTTTCTATTAACTTCCTATTAGATAGTTCAGTTGAGTATTTATTGTCTAGATCGATATATTTAATACCAAAGAGGGGTTCAAATTGCTTGGAAACAAAGCTTAAGTCAGCTCCGGTATCGAAAAGTACATAAGCGAAATGATTGTTTATAAGAAAAGTACCGGTGGCTACCGATGAGTCATTTCGTGCCGTCTTCACGTTCATCTCGAATGCTCTTCCCTTGTTCTGATTCATGATCTTCGGGCAGTCCTTCTTATAATGCCCCAAAACTCCACTTCCGAAACATCCGGGGTTCTGGTTACCTGATGCTGGCAGTATCATTTTAGCATAAAAGTCTTGGGACAAGTGACCGACTCGGTGGCATTGGTCGCACTTCTTGCATTCTCCGCCATGATTCTTCCCACACGTGTTACATCGGTTCATCTGATTCGAACTTCCTCCAGCTCTCCCGACATTAGCAGAAAACATGCGACTAGAGTTTTGTTTTTTCTTAAACTGTCCTCCAGAATTTCTAACCCATTTTCTTTTAAACTCTTCTGACTTCTTCTCGGTTTCTGTTGAATCAACTTTCTTTCCGGTATCCTTCAATATCCCCTTACGAACAGTCGTTGGTCAGAGTTTTCGCGAGTTCTCTAGAAGACTGAATCGTATCAGATTTCGAAGACATGACCATGCCTCGAAACTCCGGTGCTAATCCCCATACATATCTCTCGATCTTAACATATTCAGGCGTTACTAGTCATGGTACCAGTGTCGCTAAAGCATTAAATCGAGATGAATACGCTCCGATGTTAGAAACCTTCATGGTCAGATTCCAAAATTCCAACTCTATCTTCTGTAACTCATTCCTCGGGAAATACTCCTTGATCAACATCTCCTTTAATTCTTCCCATGTTAGACCATAAGCTGCATCTTCTCCCATGTTCTGAATTAGGGAGTTCCATTATTCAAGTGATTCGTCTTGAAAATAGCAGACTCCATATTTAACTCTCTCGGCTGGGCTACAGTTACTGATATTCATAACAGATTCCATCTTCTCAGTCCAATGAACTATTTCGAGAGGCCCTTCAGCACAGTGAAAGTTTTGGGATTACATTTATGAAACGTATCGTTGGCACAACCAGATACTGGATTCCTTGTTAGCATAGTTTGTTCAAAAATCATCATTGATTATTGAATTTTACTAGTCACAATTATGGATTTTTTATAAATGATTTTTATCCTTTTATTATACCTGACGGGTTACCGGTAAGATTCTCGGTTCCAGCTCCAGCTCCGGTTCCGACATCATTTGGGGTATCGTGTTTTGAATTACGGTTTGCATCACGATAATTGATCGATTCTCAAGAGCTGAGTTAACACGGTAATGAGCTGATCTATCTCCTCTTGGGTGGATGGTAATCCGGACCCTCGACTTGCGGTGCCTCTCCTTGTCTTAGGTGACATTTTCTTCTTTATTTTACTAACAAGACAACATATTGGTTAATTTCTTATGATAAAGTAATTTAAGAAGGAAATTTCTTAATAATTAACACAACCAAATTATTTAATAACATATCAGAAGGGAATTACATAACTTATCCCCGAAGGGTAAAAAATGTGGGTGTAATACCTACAACCCAAGATGTTCAAATTCTCCTACTGATCTATTATAACTAAGGCCAAAAGTGCCTAATACAAATACATAGAAAGCAAATAAGGCAGCATGTTGATGTGTGTCATGATTTTATACACATAGTCTTCCAAATCCACTACCCGGTTATCCATATAACCCATCTGTCCAACCCACTGTTCTAACATAAGGGCTCGGTTCTCCAAAGAAATCATCCTTTGAGCCAACAATTGAGAATAAAAATTATTCATATTCTCCCTAGCATCCCTAGCCATGTTTTGATCCATTTGGCTAAATGTCATGGCTTCATTTAGGATCATCCTACCCATCAAGGAAGCCAGTTGTTCCTCCACAGTTGGTCCATGATGAGGGGATTCCTAGTTACCGGCTGGGATGGGGAAAACGGGTTTAGGTAGGTTAGGTACTACTGGTGGTACCACGGGTGTTGAGGCAGATGCCTAAAAATCATTTCTCCCCCTTTTTCGCGGGTTTTCCGCGATCGGGGAAGATAGGTGGATCAAAGTGGTATGCTCGGTCATGGGAGCAGGTGGAGTTGGAGGTATATCCTCAACCCCATGGTCAGCTACGGTGAGGTCAACGTAATCAGGTGCTTGCGACATCTGCGTTTTGTAACTTAATTAGTGCCTTATCAATAAAATATGTATAAATAATACTTAACCATCACTTGTTAACAAGTTATAAATTTCTTATCAAAACTTTATTACATACCTTGGCTTCGCGAGGAGGGATGAACCGTGTGTTTTGATTTCAAGAGTTATAGTTTAGAAATTCTTTTTATTTAAAATTTCTATTTCGCTATAACGATTGGCTCTGATACCAACTTCTGTCACACCCCAAAAGTTTTATCTTAGTAGCGGAAGAATTAACTAGGTTAATTTCGAGTAATGACATATGCCGATAGCCAAATCACGAAACAAAACGCTTAAATATAATAAAGGACTTGTTTATTTATCAGAGCGCACATGTCTAAATTTACATAGAGTTTTATTATTACAAGTCCACACGCGTTATAACATCAAAACCACACGTGTTCTTCGTCCCATCCCATCCCTCGCAATGCCTCCAATGTTCTCATTTACCTGAAATGTATGTTAAAATAATTTTGTAAACACAAATGTTGGTGAGTTTCTCAATTAAAAACAGGGAAATAACAGTTCTCGACTTTACACTCATTTATTCATCAATCTTATCAACGATATTTTTCACTATTCACCATTCTATTCAATGGGAATTTAGTTTTCACTTTTCCAAACATATTTATATATTTCTCAAACAAAGCGTGTTAGTTGTAAACGAGCAAAGAGTACAACACATGTATGACTATCATTATAATAAACTCGAAACATACCAAAATCAAAATATTCCCACCTTTTCAACTAGAGCGACTGGAAGAGTGGGGGTGTTGCCACGATAGATCTACCAAAATTTTTAGGCCCTTTCTCTCTAGGTTAACCGTTTTTCCTTTTATAATGACTCATCCCTTTTAACACAATTTGTAAAATATATATCTCTTTAGTTTACATACTTCCCCCCAAAAACATTCATAAATCATTAAAATATTTAAAAGTGGGGATTTTACGAGAAAACTCACCGTTTTCGGTAGATGATCGGTTATTCCAACTTGACTCGTGTCTTAATTATATAGTACACAATTAACAATTTATCCATATTTTAAGTCATTTCTTTAACTTAAAATATTTCACACATCTTATTTCTCAAAAATGTTATTCTTTTGTTCGTGTGTTTATTTTAGTTTTAACGACACATTGGCGATTCCGTTCAAGTCCAATTCCTATATGATCATTCAACACACACATGGTATCTAAACTTATAAATTTAACCCAAGTAGCAATTAGCACATTTCATGCATAACTATTCTATTTAACAAATAAACAAGTAATAATATATTATTATATTATTTAATATTGTTTAATATTATATAATAATATTAAGTCTTGTAAATTTATATTTTATTTTCTGTAATATTTACTATTTTATATCTTTATACTTATTACATTTATAAAAATCGTTTTCCGGTTCGGTCGGTTTTGTCGGTTATATATTAATCGGTGAACCGATTAACTATTTCTTATAAAATTGAGTTCTTAAGTAATTTTAAACACTTTAAGTGTGAAAATACACAAGGTTTATAACTCATTTTATTAAAATAGTTCATTTCTTATTTTATTTATAAATTTCACAAAGTGGCAATTTTGTGTTTTCGGGTGGGTTTTGTCGCGACACGAACCGTCAAAGATCAAGTTATTCCAT
The DNA here is from genome assembly GCF_021521415.1 of Bidens hawaiensis. Lineage (NCBI taxonomy): Eukaryota > Viridiplantae > Streptophyta > Magnoliopsida > Asterales > Asteraceae > Bidens > Bidens hawaiensis. The sequence goes on along the minus strand of NW_027501005.1, from coordinate 78,581 downwards.
CTTGACCTTAAAATATACTTTTACTTATGTATGGTATATATATTATATGGGTTTACGGGCTCTTTTTAAACAATTCCCAAAACAGTTGTTGGCTCGCGGGTAAAAGGCGCATTTTTCGACCGTTAAAGCTACCGACAAGCAATTTATGCCATATTAAACATGCCAAACACTTTGTATACATAATATACATATTTATAATGTATAATTTGAACCAAATTTCCAGAATTAAACACTTAGCACAAAACATCACTTTTTAGCAATTTCAAGTATAATATGAACATGTTTTAACTTACTAAATGTGGTAAGGAATTAACAAACCAATACTCATAAAACAATGTATATTAAATATACTTAAATTCTCAGATATTATTCCTTCCTTGTCATGTCTCTATCAATCTCATATAATCCAAGTTTTACGTTTTTCATATTCTTTACATATTGTAAGGCCCCGTTACCGTGCCCTACGTCGAACTTTGGATTTACTCAAAAGCATAGTTCTAAATATCAGAGTTAATTAAAACTTTGTGCAGAATATAAAAACTTCAAATCAATATATTACATAACCATCAATTCTTGTCTTAACGAGCATTGAAATCGTTTAAACATAAAACATTGTCTTATAAATAACATAACACTTCCTTGAGATGCCAGTATCTTCAATTCCATGCCATGTGTTTCCCCTCAAGCGAGCTGCCTCATTCTACTCACCTACGTGCATACTAAAAGTCAGCTACGCTGAGTGAGTTCTAGTTAATCATACAACTTACAATCAGTTCACATACTTGCACACAGACCCAAAGGTGTGTACATCATTCATACTTTACTTTACATGCATAACTATCCATACTACTTAAAGAGCCTTCCGCCCTATAACCTCATAGATATATAAGGGTCTGGTCCCCAACATCACAGATATTATTAGGGTCTGGTCCCCTACCCTCACATATATTACAAGGGTCTGGTCCCTATCCTCACAGGTATTATAAGGGTCTAGTCTCTTTCCTCACAGATATTATTAGGGTTTGTTCCCTATCCTCACAGATATTATTATGGTCTGGCCCTTTGTTTCGTGCAACTATACCATACCTGTCTTTACATACTTTTGTTAACAAAACGTGCAATATCCGAAGATTGTTCACGTACTATTAACATAACATAAATACATCATTCATACATCATATATATCAATCATGTCTTTAACTACCACCTGGAGGTACATGCGATATCCGAAGATCGTTCACATACCGTCAAGCAATCATCATACATGAATCATACAAGGCACACACTTAGCACTTAAGGTAAGTGTATTAACTATCACATTGAGTATGCACACAGCCCCAAAAACATAACAAGGAAGTGGGGCTAGAAACTCACCTGAACGCGATTACATTCACCATTTATGGTTATTCCTTTCTTGAGCTGTGCACGACTAACTGTATAATCATTGCGTATATTAAATACCATTCTAGCTCTTCTTATTGCTTACTTAATTAATCTTAAGCATCTGAGCCGGTTTTACTTCATTGAACCTTTACCGGTTAGTTAATCGTTATTCGTTAACCTTTAAAAGTATCTGTCATAATTTATCAAAGTCCAAGGGCTATTATGTAATTATATCATTCTTTCCAAGTCCAGGGACTGTTCTTTCATTTTATCAAACTTCTAGTTCAATACCCAGTTCTTAACGAATTGTCTATCATAACGAACTGGTTCTTGTAACGAATTAGACCTTATGACGAACTAGTCCTTTAAACGAATTTGGACCTCATTCGTATGGTTTGGTTAAGGAATTGCACTTCATAGCGAACTGAACCCTTTATGAACTGAACCTTTAACGAAATGGGGGTTCATTCATCAGTTCTCCCTTAACGAGCTACTTAACGAATTGGGGTTAGTTCGTCATTTATCCCTTAACGAATTTAACATAATGAATTAACAAATTATCATGACGAATTAATGTTAGTTCGTCATCTCCTTGCTAACGAACTAAGGCTCATTCGTTAGCCCCCCGCTAACGAATTAGGGTTAGGTCAGAATGTCAAAATATTCTCTGACATCCTAGGATACGTTTTTCCGGCGTCGTCAACGCCGGAAAACCGGGATCTCGCCGGAAAAGCGAGATCTCGCTTGATTCACCACCGTTTTCACCCTTTTTCGTCCCGTTCTGAGCTAGGGTGACTCCTAAGCTCTTCTTTGGTTTGGTTTATACCCGATTCCACCCGGATCTCAAAACTTTAATGGTTTAAGGGTGTCGGCTCGTCGTTTCGCGACTAGATCTAGCGGGTTTGAGTTCATACAATATCATATTATCATTACCTTGGATCGGTATCGGTTTTCCTTCTTGGTTCGGCTAGAGAAAAGAGAGAAACTAGAGAGAAAGCTTAAGTGTGTGTTTTGGGTGGTTTAAGGTTTATATATTATGTGTAATGAATGAATTATTTGGTTATTAAGGTTTATATATTATGGATCATGGGTTAAGCCTATGGTCTTTTTCTTCTTTCCTTCCTAATCCAAGTCGATAACCCATACCCATTCAACCCAATACTAGCCTGAATCATAATAACTCATATTTTCATTTATTAACCAAAATGAGAAAACGAGATGTTACAAGTCTTCCCTCCTTAAAGAGGTTTCGTCCCCGAAACCTAACTATTACTAAAACAAATCTGGATAAAACTTGCGCATCTCTTCTTCAACCTCCCAAGTAGCATCTGATCCTTTACGGTGCTTCCATATCACCATTACAAATGGTATTATCTTGTGATGAAGTTGCTTTTCTTTATGATCAACAATCCTTATGGGTTGCTCATGTAGTTCAACTGTTCATCATCCTCAATGTCCAATAATGGCACATGAGACGTATCATCGGCTAAACATTTCCTCAAATGAGAAAATGTTGGTTCCAGACATGGTGCTTTACGGTGCTTCCATATCACCATTACACGCGGTGTGTCATCCTACCCGCCTTCAGACTCAGGAATTTCATTTCGACCTTCTCAACCTCAGCATCCGCACAAAACCTCTTCATTACCAATTCCTTCAGATCATCCCACCTCATCGCCTTTGTCTCTTCTCGACTCTTCTTTTGCTAAACTGACTCCCACTAGTACATTGCCTCATCACTAAACGATTGGGTAGCATAACCCACGGCTTGGTCGGGACGACACTCTCTAATGCGGATAACCTTGTCCATAGTGGTTATCCATTGAAGAGTAACGATTGAGTCACTTAATCCAGTTAGCTTCGGTGGGTCACAACCTTTAAAAGACTTATAGTTGCACCCACCTCGGCCTCTTCTCCTATCATCGACTTTCACCGACTTAACCACACTCGATTCCTTCTCGTTTTCATCATCCTTTTTACCCTTTTCCCCAGACTTCTCAGCAGTCCTTGCCTGACTTCCAGCAAACTTTTCGGGATTCATGTTCTTCACAGTAGTTGCTACCACTTGAGCAATGGAAGCTTGAATTGCGGGATCCAGTTGAACCCTTTTGTTGTTGCTTGGATTGTGATCAGCTGCACTTCCTTCCCCTTTAGTGTTAGTAGCTGACTCTACCGACGGTTCTCGGACCATGCGTGGCCTACCACGTCCTCCCCTTCCAGCAACCTTCTTAGCTCCAGCCATTCGTATTCTATAAGGAAACACAAACGCCATCACTTAAGGAACCATTTAGTACAAGGATACTAAGGCTAACAGGTAATAACAATGGCTAGCTGTGATTAGCTACTCACGTTACTTTCCCTGTCCTATACACTTCCTCTTATGAGTCTATTTGTGCTAATTATATTCTTAAGTAGTTAATCAATCAAATAGTCAAGAATTCCTATCCCTAACACATACATATTCTTTCTTTAACAATTGGCTAACATTAACATTTATTATTCAATCATATGCATTACCATTATTAAGCTTGCTTGAGTGACACAAGGCATTCTTGAACTGGCATCTTCTTTCTTTTCTTACTTTATTCCCATTCTCTGTTCGAGTCTAAGCATGTAGGATGCTAAAATCTCTCGAACTTTTCTCTGATACCAACTTGTAAGGCCCCGTTACCGGTGCCTTACGTCGAACGTTGGATTTACTCATTAACATAGTTCTGAATATTAGAGTTAATTAAAACTTTACGTAGAATATAAAAACGTCAAACCATTATATTACATAACCATCAATTCTTGTCTTAACGAGCATTGAAATCGTTTAAACATAAAACATTGTCTTATAAATAACATAACACTTCCTTGAGATGCCAGTATCTTCCATTCCATGCCATGTTGTTTCCCCTCAAGCGAGCTGCCTCATTCTACTCACCTACGTGCATACTAAAAGTCAGCTACGCTGAGTGAGTTCTAGTTAATCATACAACTTACAATCAGTTCACATACTTGCGCACAGACCCAAAGGTGTGTACATCATTCATACTTTACTTTACATGCATAACTATCCATACTACTTAAAGAGCCTTCCGCCCTGTAACCTCATAGATATTATAAGGGTCTGGTCCCAACATCGCAGATATTATTAGGGTTTGGTCCCTAGCCTCACAGATATTATAAGGGTCTGGTCCCTATCCTCACAGGTATTATAAGGGTCTGGTCCTATCCTCACAGATATTATTAAGGTCCGGTCCCTATCCTCACAGATTTTATTTGGGTCTGGTCCCTTTGTTTCGTGCAACTGTACCATACCTGTCTTTACATACTTTCCTTAACAATACGTGCAATATCCGAAGATCATTCACGTACTATCAACATAACATAAATACATCATTTATACATCATATATATCAATCATATCTTTAACTACCACCTGGCGGTACATGCGATATCCGAAGATCGTTCACGCACCGTCAAGCAATCATCATACATGAATCATACAAGGCATACACTTAGCACTTAAGGTAAGTGTATTAAATATCACATCGAGTATGCACACAGCCCCGAAAACATAACAAGGAAGTGGGGCTAGAAACTCACCTGAACGAGATTACGTTCACCATTTATGGTTTTTTCTTTCTTGAGCTGTGCACGACTAACTGTATAATCATTCCATATATTAAATACGATTCTAGCTCTTCTTATTGTTTACCTAATTAATCTTATGCGTCTGAGCCGGTTTTACTTCATTGAACCTTTACCGGTTAGTTAATCGTAACTCGTTAACCTTTAAAAGTATCTTTCATAAATTATCAAAGTCCAAGGGCTATTATCTAATTCTATCATTTCTAAGTCCAGGGACTGTTCTGTCATTTTATCAAACTTCTAGTTCGTTACCCAGTTCTTAACGAATTGACTATCATAACGAACTGGTTCTTGTAGCGAATTGGACCTTATGATGAACTGGTTCTTTTAACGAATTTGGACCTCATTCGTATGGTTTGGTTAAGGAATTGAACTTCATAGCGAGCTGAACCTTTAACAAACTGAATCTTTAACGAATTGGGGGTTCATTCGTCAGTTCTCCCTTAACGAGATATTTAACGAATTGGGGTTAGTTCGTCATTTATCCCTTAACGAGTTTAACATAACGAATTAATGAATTATCATGACGAATTATGGTTAGTTCGTCATCTCTCCGTTAACGAACTAAGGCTCATTCGTTAGACCCCTGCTAACGAATTAGGGTTAGGTCAGAATGTCAGAACATTTTCTGACATCCTAGGACACGTTCTTCAGGCGCCGCCTTTCCGGCGGCTTCATAGCCGGAAAACCGGGATCTCGCCGGAAAAGCTAGATCTCGCTTATTTCACCACCGTTTTCACCGTTTTTCGTCCCGTTTGATCCGGATCTGAGCTAGGGTGACCCTTAAGCTCATCTTTGGTTCGGTTTATCCCCGATTCCTTCCGGATCTCAAGACTTTAACGTTTGAGTTCATACAATATCATATTATCATTACCTTGGATCGAGATTGGTTTTCCTTCTTGGTTCGGCTAGAGAAAAGAGAGAAACTAGGGAGAAAACTTAAGTGTGTGTTTTGGGTGGTGTATGTAATATGTGTAATGAATGAATTATTTGGCAATTAAGGTTTATATATTATGGATCATGGGCTTAAGCCCATGGTCTTTTTCTTCTTTCCTTCCTAATCCAAGTCCATCACCCATATCCATTCATAATAACTCATATTTTCATTTATTAACCGAAACGAGAAAACGGGATGTTACACATGTGAAAAATTTTCTAGCATAACTATTTAACCATTTGTCCAAGATTGTTTAATGAGTATGTAACATTTATTCCAAATCATGATCTTTCAATGCCTGTTTATTCAAGTGTCATTCTTCAATCATATATGTAAAGTCACTCAACATCATTAAACAAAACTAGAAGTTTACAAGTTGTTAACAATTAAAGTTTCTATTTTTAGCATATCATCTTATTCTCAATATTTCATCCATAATTTCAATCAAAGTAAAAGAGCCATTTTAATAACATATAACTATGATATTGAATTCTAACATGGCCCTAATTAATATTAACAAGTTTCAAGTATACTCATATTCATGTGCAAAACTAAATCATCATTTCATCAAAGTATACCAATGAGGCTATTTATTCTATATAACCACACTATAGTCAATTAAAACTTTTCTAGCATTAACCTATTTTCTTAAGACATCATTACATGCATAACCCAAATCAAGACAATATCATCTACAATAATCATCAAAGAGTAAAATACACTCTTTCTCCTACTCTCTTTCTCTTTCTAATTTTCTCTTTCATAAACATCCAAAACTCATTTCATCTCTTATAGGATAATCCAAAAAAAAAGGAAATAAAATGTGCATGTTTATTATCAAATGTCAAGAATCAACCAACTACCAATAAACAAATATATAAGGAGTTTTCTACATGTGTGTATGCATGCATGTGGGTGTATGGCATCCCCCTCCACACAACATATTCACAGCACACTCACATTTATGCACATTTTCATAATAATAATATTAATAATATAAAATTTGTCATATTATCAAAAATAAGAAGAATAATAACATGCATGTATGTGGGTGTGGGCTCGGCACACACCACCACACATACATTCAATTTAATAGCTCACCAAACATCACACATACATATATAAAATCCCACGGCTCACACCCACACATGCATATATTCATCACCTTTTATTTTTAAATGTCAATCGTTGATTATATGTTTGAAACATTAAGTTGCAAAACTAGATCAACAATACTTTAGTAATAAATTTTACCTTAGGTTTTTCGGTGAGATAATAAGGAAAAAGGAAAGATGTATCTTGAGCTTCCTAGACTCTTAATAAGCTTCATAGTTCCCTTATAATTCTTGTTCAACCCTTAGAGCTATTTTTAACCTTGGAAAGATGAGATGAGAGTAATAATGAAAATGTAAGGTGAAGTGGGGGTGGGGGTGGTGTGGCCGACGGCTTGGTGGTGGTGGTAGGGAAGAGGGTGCTTGGTATTTGGTTTAATGGTGAGGTGAGATGGTGGTGTTCTTATGTTTTATCAAACTCCATGAATGAGTTCTTGGTTGAAATTTTTAAGAAAATGGAAGATGAAAGATAAGGAGGAGAGTGATGGTCGATATATAGAGAGAGGTAAAGTGTAGATAGGTTGAGTTGGTGAGTAGGATAGGTATATGGAGTGTGGAGTTGGTGGCTTATATCATATCTTCTAAGAATCCATAGCAATCATTAGATTGCATGGATGGTGAATGGTCAACACAAGAGAAGAAAAGGTGGGCATCAGCTGGAGTGGTGTGGAAATGAGAGGTTTGGTGGGATTTTGGGTATTATAAACAAGATCTTTAAATTACTAGTTTAACGTTTGGCACAATTTAACTAATCAAACGAGTTCCGTTTTAAATAATTTTTGTCAGACTTTATCCGATTTTGGATTTCTGACGCAACAAGCCTAAGAACATAATTTTTGGTGGTGTTGGGTTTCGGGTCCATACTTTGTCCGCTACCGGTCCTCAACCGCAAACTTATTGATTTACGCATAACGAAAAATTCTAAAAATATGTTTGTCAATTATATCCTCTATTTTTACTAATAATAAAATTTTTTGGGTTGTTCCCGGCTATTTTGTACTTTTCAACTTACCGGGGTATCACCGGTGTTCACTACGTGTAGTGTTCGCAACACGATAAATTTAACCTTTTTGAATTTAAATAAATATAACACACATATTTTGAAGACTTGGAATAAAAGATTATTAATTTATTTATTACAATATTGTATTCTTATAAGCACCGTTACATTTTTCGCATGTTAAGGCTAAAATTTCCAGGGTTTCACATTCTCCCTACCTTTTAGAAATTTCGTCCCGAAATTTAGGAAGTGGTAAAGGTGTCAGACTCTGTTGGAAAAAGGTGAGGGTAGTTTTTTTCATTTGGTTATGACGTTCCCACATAAACTTGGGACCAAGCTTTGAATTCCATCTAAATTTGACAAACTTTATTTGGTTCCGCCTTAATTTAAAAATCTTCCATTCAGTAACTTCTACGGGTTCTTCAATAAATCGAAGCTTATCCACTACGCGAATATCATCAACGGGAACAATCAAAGATTCATCGGATAGGCATTTCTTCAAGTTAGACACGTGGAACACATCGTGTATTCCGCTAAGCTCTTCGGTCAATTCAAGTCGGCAAGCTACGGAACCAACTCGTTCGGTGACCGATAATGGTCCAGCATAACAAGGACTTAACTTTCCCTTTTTGCCAAATCGGACGACTCCTTTCTAGGGTGAGACTTTCAATAAAACTCGGTCTCCTTCTTGAAACTGTAACGGTCTTCTACGAATGTCAGCATAGCTCTTTTATCGATAGGCTGCAACTTTTAACCTGCCATTGATTTAAAATTTATGTCGGAGGTCTCTTGTACAATCTCTGGTCCTGTCAACTGCTTTTCTCCAACTTCCGCCCAACAAAGCGGGGATCGACACTTTATCCCGTACAAAGATTCAAATGGAGCGGCTTTAATACTGGAGTGATAGCTATTATTATAGGAAAACTCAGCTAGTGGTAGACGAGTGTCCCAACTTTTGCCAAAGTCAAGAACACATGCTCGAAACATATCTTCCACTGTCTGAATAGTTCTTTCGCTGTGACCATCTGTCTGAGGATGGTAAGAAGTGTTCATATCCAAACGAGTACCTAAGGATTCCTGCAAAGAATTCCAAAATCGAGAAACAAATCGACCATCTCTATCGGAGATAATTGAAACTGGTACGCCGTGTTTTGCTACGACTTCTTTAAGATAAAGCCTAGTTAGTTTCTCCATATTTTCCTTCTCTCGGATAGGAATAAACTGTGCAGACTTTGTCAGTCTATCCACTGTTACCCAAATGGCATCATGATCTCTTGGGGTACGGGGTAGTTTGGTTACAAAATCCATGGTAATGTTATCCCATTTCCACTCAGGGATTTCGGGTTATTGTAACAATCCAGATTGCTTTTGGTGTTCAGCTTTAACTTTTGAACACGTCAGACACTTGCTGACATAGACATCTATATTACCTTTCAAATTTGGCCACCAATAAAATTCCTGGAGATATTTGTACATCTTAGTCGATCCTGGGTAGATTGAGTACTTGGACTTATGGGCTTCATCCAGAACTAAGTTTCGTAAATTCCCATATCTCGGTACCTAAATTCAGTCGATCAAATACAGTTTACCATCCGACTTTGTCACGAATTTGCATTCAAGACCTCGAAATCTTTCAGCTCTTATGTTTTGTGGTTTCAAGGCTTCATGTTGTGCATCGTGAATTCGAGTAGTAAGACTCATGTGAATCATTAATCCAATGCACGAACACGTAAGGGGTTTTCTCTTTCTTTTCTACTCAATGCATCAGCTACAACATTCGCTTTACCTGGGTGGTAACGAATGTCACAGTCATAATCGTTGAGTAATGCTACCCATCTACGTTGTCTCATATTAAGTTCTTTTTGGTCAAATATATGCTGGAGGCTTTTGTGATCAGTGAAGATTGTACATTTAATACCATAAAGATAATGCCTCTAGATCTTAAGGACAAAATCAACAGCTCCTAATTCCAGATCATGTGTAGTGTAATTCTTTACATGCACTTTTAACTGTCGGGAAGCATAGGCTATAACCTTGTCTTGTTGCATAAGCACACAACCAAGACCTAGGCATGAGGCATCACAATAGACTACGAACCCATCAGTACCTTCTGTAAGTGACAAGATAGGTGCACTACACAACTTCTCCTTAAGCAACTAAAAAGCTCATTCTTGTTTCTCAGTCCATTCGTATTTCCTTTCTTTTTGGGTTAATTTGGATATGGGTGGAGCTATGGAGGAGAAATTTTCGATGAATCGCCGATAATAACATGCCAATCCTTAAAATTTCCGCACTTCAGTAGGGGACCTCAGTGTCTCCAAGCTATTAATTGCTTCAATCTTTGAAGGATCAACATGAATACTGTCTTCGTTAATAATATGACCACGAAATTGGACTTCTCTCGTACCTGTAAATTCACAATTACGTAATATCAAGTGTAATTGTCAATTTACCTTACAGGATCTTTCTTGTATTCTCCTATTGTGGGTCATAATTATATATATCACAATTTTACACAAATATATATGTATTAAGTACTAATTACATATTCCACCATATCATTTTTAGAATCCATGCAAGGACTTTATTTTGTGTAACCGCTTAAACCAAAGTTAACCAAGTCTTCACGCCACAGTTGGAATATTTACACTGAAATATTAGGCATTGTTAAAATCCCAGTAATAGCACCCTCGGCTTTTTCACTATTCTAAAACAGTGTTAACATATCGAGAGATTAGTTGAGATAATCATTCAGAGTAGGTCGGTAATCCATATATTCTACTAGCACAATTGTGTTTTGTTTTCAGTGGTATATTGTCGTTTATGTTATTTTCAGATAACATAGATAAAACAACATTCATTACTAATTATTATATGCGTGTGACTAAATATAGGAAATAATCACTGCGCACAATAATCAATAAATCAGCCAAAAGATCATTGTGACATTTTAACTTGGAAAATTATAACTTGTTTAGAAGTTAATAAAATAACTTCTATAATAGGTGTGAATACGCATCAGAACCAATCGTAAGTTTTTGAAATTTCCATAATAAAATATCCAAGGCATGCGATACCTATCTAGATCAAAAAAGAAAATTATTGGAGGTCCAAGTATTCCATCAATGGTTCTAACACTTAAACTGAAAGAGTTAAAGCACCCACGACTGAGTTACAAAACCTCAAGAATCGATAGAGGTATGGTCACATTGTCATCCTCAATCCACTTATTACATGAGTTAGCCATAGAATAGCCAACAATAACAAATGCAAATTGACCTGTGTTGAAAGATGACATGAAGCCTAAAGCTAGTAAGGGAGTAGGTTATAGAAGTGCGTGCACAATTTCCAGTATAGCAGAGGTAGGTGGAAGAAGTCCCTCAAATCAATATTAATGCTGTGTATTTCGTTAATAGTGTGTGAATCATGTGTTCTTGAAATAATCCGTACAAGGTAACCTGGATAAAATTAATATATAAATATCATATAGAAATTATCAATTAAATTTCACATAACACATAAACAAATTAAATGCAACATTTTATTTTGCATTTGATATGAAAACTTGTTTATAAATTTTTCAACTTTGTGAAATTGGAAAATGTTTGTTTCGAATACTTGGGTTATCTGATACAATCTTCTGTCACACCACAAATCCGGTTACTTAGCAACAGAAGACTTAATTTTGTTAATTTGGTGGTGACAGACACTGTTCAGCCAATCATATTCAAAAATAATGAAACATAAGTTGGACTTTATTGAATATCAGAGTTTTACACATGTCAAACATGCAAGGTTCTATTTTAAATTATAAGTCCAACTATCATTCATTGAAATGCACAACACCATTTTCCCGAAGCCTTCACGAAGCATCCATTTTCTTCATTTACATGAAAAGTATGTTAAAAGAACTTTCTCAACACGAATGTTGGTGAGTTTCTCAATTAAAAACTGGAATGTAACAGTTCTCGACTTTACACCCATTTATTCATCATTCTTATCAATTATAATATTCATTATTCACCATTCTTTTCAATGGTAATATTCATTATTCACCATTCTTTTCAATGAGAATTTAATTTTCCATATTTCCAAACACAACTATATATTTCTAAACAAAACACGTTAGTTGCAAACGAGCAAAGAATACAACACATGTATGACTATCAATTATGATAAACCTGATGCATACCAAAATCAAAATATTCCCACCTTTTCAATCAGAGCGACTGGAAGAGTGGGGGGCGTCGCCCCGATAGATCTACCAATATTTTTAGGCCTTTTCTCTTTAGGTTAACGGTTTTTCCTTTCATAATGACTCATCATATTCTACACAATTTGTAAAATATATAGCCCTTTTATTTACATTCTTCTCCCCCAAAAAAGTGTATAAATCACTAAAATATTTAAAGTGAGGATTTACAAGAAAACTCACCTTTGCCTCAGCTCAAATAACATTTAAGTGTGATAATATGCCAATCAACGTCAAGATCCTATTAGTTGTCATCCAAATGATAACCGGATTCCTGTGTTTAATACCAAGTATGTTAACACATAAACATAGATACAAATAGAATCTTATCATAACTTAATTTATTATCCTCACGTGTTTTATTTATGATTCTAATGACTAAATTACAAAATTTTATTGTTTAATAAATATCGTAATTGAATCGAACGTTTCAAAAGATCTTATAAATATATTAGAACAACATAGTTTCAAATAATCGTTGTAAAACTAATATATGTTTTCGAAACTAAACTTGTACGTTATTTAATAAAATATGTATATTTATTATTTTAAAATATAATCTTCTTTTATAAATATATTATTTGTCATATAGACGCGTGCTTAAATTCTGACATCTATATTACATACCAATTTTTTTAACAAAACCTAATAAAACCATCATTATTATTTATAACGAAATGTGTTATATTAATATTCTTAATATAAAAAAATTTTTATCAAATTTTATATAAAAATTTACATTTTCTAAAAGTATATTCATTTATAAAATTAATGGTGGTCACTATTAGGATAAACTATTTCAGTCCAAATACCATGTGTATAAATATATTAAAATGCACGAAATCGTCCAAATCACTCGATATTATCTAGCGGTTTTCTAAATAATTATTATTAACATTTTGTCCAAGTTATTTTCGATAACAATATTTATATTTATCTCTTGTTATCTATCTTTTTCAACACTTAAAGATATACCTCCTCGCGTACGTTTTGAGTCTACAAATCTGCTCAAAATCCGCATGCAATGCGATCCGGATATATCAACGCGCTCGTTTTTGCGGCGCGAACGTTTCTCCGGTCTCGAATCGTCCGTACAATACCTCAAAACCTACATGCAACTCATTTTAAGAAACTATTTTCGTTCTAAAATTTGACCCGTTACTTACGAAGCTTAGAACTCACCATCCAAAGATCGGATCATTGATTCCTTTGGTGGATTCAAAGATCTATATGTTAGGAAGGTTCACTGAAAAATCAAGTTTGATCTGATGGCCAGATCTCCGAGAATCTGCATTTTTTTATAGCTGCAGATTCAAAATCCTCCCAGCAAACTAAACATGAAAACGGGTTATGAAACCCAACTAAGAAAATCCCAATCCTCATATCCACCACTAAATGTTATTATATATAGGTTATGAACCCTCTGTAAAAATATCAAGATGATCGGACAGTTAGATCTTCCGTTATAAACCGATCTTTGCGAACATGCAAGAATAATATAATCTCTCCAGATTTTAAAACATGTTTTTAACGAACATAAGCTCAAATTTAGGACAAATAGAGCTTACCATCGTGTTCGGGACATCAAAAAACAGTTCCGAGTAGAAGACGGGCTTCGGCCGCCACCGGACCACCACCGACCACCACGCACCACCACCGGACTACCGCCGGACTCCTTGCCGGAATCCTCTAACCTCTCTCTACCTTCTCTCTCTCTCTCTCTCAAATGCAGAAATGTGATGTTAACATGAATGTTAAGTGGGGGTAGGCCCACTTATATTGTGCGGTTTTAACGTGTTTTGCTATCGCATTTCGGTCTTTCGCTTCAACGAACCCGCTACTTCAAGTGACGTTGTATATTCCAAATATAATTTGTCAAAATATTTATTTCAATCTCGAATTAAAATTGTCTCGCTAGCTTATGATTTCCGCTATTAAATTATTGACGATTGTTACCGGGTGTCGGTTTCGTGTTACTCCAAACTTAATAGTGTTGTTGTTTTTCCTAAAAACAACTCATCCAAACTTATGGTGTCTATTTGATTTATTTTATCTAAATTACAAACCTCAAATACGATGATAGTATAACTTTTACAAGCTTATCAGTACATGTGCTTTAACGAACGTGTTTGAAAATACTAATTTGCATTTTCTCGTTTCGTTATAACTCAGAATTGAGTCACGTTTTCGTCGGAGTTCTCGCTTTTCAATTATCTATGGTATTCAGATGATTTCAACCATGTACATTTTCTCAAACCCTCCGTGCCCTTAAATGAACTGGGCTTGCAATCCACGTAGTTCTTGAAAGTATACGTTCCAGTTGGACCTCCAGCTTGATTCTGGACATGTGCGGCTAGAGCGACCGCCGCGTGGTCGTTCAACAGGGTTTGGAGTTCTGCTGCAGTCAAGTAGATGTTACCGCGACCGTGTCCAGCGCTTCTTCCTGCCATTTCCTAGAATCACAGCATAAAATGTCAGACATGAATTCTCGGTTTCATATGCAACACACTATACATGAAATAAAAAGATAGGTAAGAAAGAAATAAAAGGAACAAAACATCACATCGCAACCATATATTAATCCAAATAATAATTCATGATTAAAACCATTGTATTCGCTACAAAGTATTTAAAATCAATCATTAAAATCATAGAAAATAATAGTTTGGATGGAGACAACCCCTCCATCTAGGTGTTATCATCCTTAGATGTCATCGTCTGAGGACACCTCTGAGTGTGCCTCCTCCTCAGCCGGTTCTTCCTCCGGTTCCTCTTCGGCTTCCTCCTCGGGATCTTCCTCGGGATCCTCCTCAGGCTCCTCTTCGGGATCTTCTTCGGGTTCCTCTTCAGGTTCTGCCTCAGGTTCGGCTGCGTTCTGAGCAACTTGCATTTATAAAACATCGCAACGCTCTGAAGCTATCTCGGTTCGGGTCCTTGCCACTTGGAGTTGCTCTTGCAAGTCTATCATCTCGGCTTGCATCTTTCTCATAATCTTCATCTGTTGATCACTAGCCTCTTGCATTTCCTTCATCGACGCTGTCAGGCGGGAAATTTCCTCTTTAGTTTCGGTTCCATCTTTTAACAGTCCGGATACGTTCGCTCTCGTATAGCGCATGTAACCAACGTCACGCTCCAAAAAAGAAACAACAGCTACGAGCACACGCTCTACAGGTTAGGTTATAGGTGGTAGGGTGTTGGGGTAAGCAGGATGGCTAGGGTGAGGTAGCGGGGGAACTTGTTCGCGATAGACCATACTCCTAATCATATTAGGGTACCAATCCCAGCTAACTTCGTTTTCGTACATGCCTCCGGATAAGCGATACCTCTTCGGTGCAGGGCTTCTAGCTTCGGGACTACTCGGGGTGGCGACGAGGTAGGTAACTACGGTTCCTTCCCATGATGATGGTGGCGTCGACATCCCTACAGGTAATCCGTGTATGCGTGCATATGAGTGAAAGAGGTAAAGAGATAAGATAACAAAGACTACACAAACATATGCAGTGCGTATCATTATAACTAATGGGTCGTCGTGGTTATAGTCTAGTATGCATGCAATTTCTAGTTCGCTAAACCAATGGCTCTGATACCAATCTGTCACACCCTCAAAATCCACTAACGGAGTTTTACCGTCAGAGGGTGTGAACTAACAGGATCGGATTCATTAGTTATAATCAAACCATAAAACAAAGTTTTCAAACCATAAAACGTTTACGAGTAATTAATGCAGAAGTGTAAAAACCATAAAACAAATGTTGCGTCACGCAGGACGACTTAAAACCCAATGATAACAGTTTAAAATAGTTTGCATAAACAAAAGCGTTTTCAAGCAATGCATGATCCTATACCACGCGCCCGCCTCGGCTACCTGAGAATAACATACTAAAAGTGTCAACACGAGGTTGGTGAGTTCACAAGTTTATATAAAATAAAGCGTTTAGCGTTCTTCGTTCAGCGTTTTGCGTTTAGCAGATAGTGTTAAATCAATTATATATCGATAGGTAGCTAGCCTATACAACAAGTATTACTAAGTGTTCGACACCGAAGCTGACTGTTTATCAAGTGCCTTGCCACCAGGTCATCCAGACCATGGTAATGTGTTAGCCAAAATTACACCCACTCGACCTCCAGTCGAGTTTAGCGTTGGGTGGGGTTTGTCAAACCCAGTAGTACTACTCAACAGTGACTCGCTATTTTCTAATACTAAACGGTTCGATGTGTAGGACTTCAATTGTTTCGTTTGCCACTTAGCCTTTACAAGTGATATATAATTTACTAACAAAATCTAAAAACGTTTTCGGAGTATGTTATCTCCCCAAATGAAAAGCGTTTAAAGAGTTTAAAAAGGGGTAAGTGAAACTCACTGTTTGCGAAGATTACTAAAAACCAAAGTCCGAGAGATGTGCGTCACAGAAAAATCCTCACTCGCGTTCTAAGACACAAAAATGAGATTTTTCTAAGTATCGGAACTATTATCGAGTCTCTAGACCCGGCACATAATTCCTAAGCACAAAAATACGTTTCGTGTTCGTTTGTGAATCGTGTGTGAATTAACAAGCATATTTGTGATACGTTACACGTGTGAGTAACTACTTACATGTCAAGTGTTAATAGCGTACGTATCTAGCAATTATTCCCCGCAAGGGTAATTTGGTCAAAACATAACAATTAACTAGCAACTAGCACTTTTCATGTATTTTCACAAAGTTCAGCAGCTAACTTTACCGAGACAGATTACTACTAGTAAAGATTACTCTAATTCACAGATCATAACTCATCAATTAATTCATCAAAAATCATCACAAGAGCACACATGTGTTAGGTTTCCAGAACATATTTTATTGTATTTATATTCCACATAAACTTCTCACAATGATCAAAACATTACAGCAAACTCACAACAGTCAAATTCATGCGCAACAGAATGTTATTTGTAATTCCCGTTAAATGAAAAATCCAACAAATGCAAGACCAATTTGGTTAGGTTCTTAACTCAACAAGTTAACTTTTAGAATTGGAACCAACCCATTTGGTCTTGTAGTTCATGAGATATAATATTTACAAACCAACCTAACAGCAGGTCTCACAATTCAGATTTGCACAACGTTTTTGTAAAATCATAAAGATTAACTTTTACTCGTCCAAAAATTACAAATTTATATTCCTTAGAAACTAGACTCCACCTAGTACACTGTAGTATTAATAATCTCGACCAATTCTCACATTCACACCCCGTTACAGTCAATTGAACATCAACAACACAATCTGTCCAGAAACTGTTTACATCCAAAATCAACATATTAACCATCTATAGACCATAATCCGTTCATATGACATTCTAGACACCATATTCACTATCCATGCACATCAAATACACACCACATACATGATTAGGGTTTTACTTGAACTCAAAATCAAAGAAACAAGCAATTAACATGCAATAACATCAATTCTAGTTATCAAATCAACAATCAATACATAATTTACCATCATCTAATCAAAACAAGCCATATGAACACCATACATATAATTTTCGGATTCTAGGGTTTATAATTAACCCATTCAAACTCAAAATTAAGCATGTAAAATACATAGGATAGTTGTTTATACCTTCCTAGCACCTTAATCTTCGATTAAACTTGAAAGATCTTGTGTGTATGTGTGTGTGTGGTTGACGGCAGCCAAGAACAAGGGGGAGGGGGGGGGGGGGGGGGCGATCGATGTAGAGGGAGAGAGAGAGTGTTAGGGTTTTAGGTTAATATTATTATTTATAATAACATGTTACACTTTAGTCCCTCAATTTCTAGTTTGTACTTTTCTAGCTTATTTTAACTAGTTCTTGTTTCTTGTCTAGCATCACACATAATATAATCAAGTAACACATATGTTAACACATAATTATCACATAATTATTGTTTTGACGTTTTTCGTTTATTCACCAATTGTTTGCGTCAACTCGTTTGCGTTTCGGTGCAATTCCCGAAAGACTACACATGTAGTAGTTGTCAAGCGTCATTTAAACCCTAGTTTAAATGTAATGAGATGTGCGTTATAGATCCAATGATCTTAAGTTTGAATTGACGGAGTTTGAGTTAAAAAAATTTAACCTGAAATTGACGAGTGTCACATCATTCCCATGTTAAAGAATTTTCGTCCCGAAAATTTGAGTCAAGTCGTGATGAGTGTCTGAAAAAGTAAGAAAAATTTTCAGTTTGTCATATCATCCCCTAGTAGAAAGAAATTTCGTCCCGAAATTTAATTCATACCTCTGGTGATTTCTGACGGTTTGTCGGGTTTCGCGGTTTTCTATGTTTGGTCAGCCCTTCAAAAAGGTGAGGATACTTTTTCATCATTTGATCCTCGCGTTCCCACGTGGACTCCGGTCCACGTCTCGAGTTCCAACGAACCTTAACGATTGGAATTTTGCTGTGCTTGAGTGTTTTGGTTTCCTAATCCAAAACTTCGACTGGTTCTTCAATGAAGCGTAGCTGTTCATCAACTTGCAGTTCGTCCAAAGGGACTACTTGGGTTTCATCAGATAGGCATTTCTTCAAATTGGATACGTGGAATACATTGTGTACGCCACTGAGTTCTGTTGGCAACTCCAGTCGGTACGCCACCGGACCAATGCGCTCAGTAATTCGGTAAGGACCAATGTATCATGGATTGAGTTTATTTCGCTTCCCAAAGCGAACCACACCTTTCCAAGGAGAGACTTTGAGTAATACTTGGTCGTTCACTTGAAATTCGAGAGGCTTTCGGCGCTTGTCGGCGTAACTCTTTTGGCGATCTCGTGCTGCTGCCATGCGGTTTCGGATTTGAACAATCTTTTCCGAGGTTTCGAATACCAATTCTGGACCAGTGATTTGGCTGTCACCCACATCTGCCCAGCAGAGAGGTGATCGACACTTCCGTCCGTACAGCGCTTCAAACGGCGCTGCTTTAATACTTGCGTGGTAGCTGTTATTATACGAAAATTCTACCAAAGGTAAGTGAGGTTCCCAACTTTTTCCGAAATCCAACACTCATGCATTCAACATGTCCTCCAAGGTCTGAATGGTGCGCTCACTCTGCCCATCCGTCTGAGGATGGTATGCTGTACTCATATCAAGACGGGTGCCTAGTGCGCTCTGTAGTGATTTCCAAAAGTGCGAAGTGAAACGAGAATCTCGATCAGAAATGATTGAGACAGGCACTCCGTGTCTAGACACTACTTCCTTCATGTAGACGCGAGTCAATCTTTCCATTTTGTCCGATTCCTTAATCGCTAAGAAGTGTGCAGACTTAGTCAATCGGTCAACGATCACCCAGATGGTATCGCATCCCGTCGGTGTTTTAGGTAATCCCGTGATAAAATCCATTGAAATTTGTTCCCATTTCCACATTAGGAGTTCCGGTTGCTGTAGCAGGCCAGATGGTTTCTGATATTCTATTTTGACTCTTGCACAAGTCAAGCATTTGCTCACATAGGTGGCAATGTCGGCTTTCATGCTTGGCCACCAGTAAAGTACCTTTAAGTCATGGTACATTTTATCTGAGCCGGGGTGGATAGAATATCTGGACTTGTGAGCTTCGTCCATCAATAGAGTTCTCAACTCTCCGTATCGTGGAACCCAAATCCGGTTCTCAAAATATCGGACCCCGTCTGATTTGGTTTCAAGTTGCTTGTTCATGCCCCGCATGAGTTCTGATGGAAGATTATCATCCTTCAAAGCTTCGAGTTGCGCATCGCGAATCTGATCGGGTAAGTTGGCATGAATCGTGAGTTGCAATGCTCGCACTCGCCTGGGTTTATCGTTTTCCTTTCTGCTGAGAGCGTCGGCCACTACATTGGCCTTTCCAGGGTGGTACTTGATGGCACAATCATAATCCTTAAGCAGCTCGACCCAACGACGCTGTCGCATGTTCAGCTCCTTCTGATCGTAGATATGTTGGAGACTCTTGTGGTCGGTGTAAATGGTAAACTTGGTACCGTACAAGTGTAACAATTCCGGCAAATTCAGGTATACCCTAGCCGGTATATACTATTTACGTGTTATTTAATACCGAATATATGAATTATAATGTGTTTGTACGAGTATATAAGATTCACAGTACGAATTATACTCGAATGTACAGTTAGTCGTACTGGAATTACGATTAACCGATGAACGGTTATTGAAACCCGAACGAATCGGGGATTACATCATAGATGAAATATATGATGTTTAGTAAGGTTTACGAATTATTAAGGCTTCGGGATAACTGAATTATAGCACAGAAAAAGGATTTCGATTTATTGGTACGTCGGTACATTAAACTAAACCTTTAACATCAAACCAAGCAAGAGACGATCGATCAAGCCGAAAAAGATGCACAACTACCGACAATATGATGTGTTAAGTCAATAAATGTCATGGTTTAAGTTTTTAAAGTTTTTAAATCGGTTTTATATAAATTTCATTTTAAGCCGAAAAACGACCGTTTTAGCCTCGTTTTGAGCGGAATTAAACGTTTAACCGAAAAACGAACTGAACCAGATTATCCACAACATTATCCAGATTGCGTAATCTGAATGTGTGGCCAAGAATGGAGGTGTGGGCCCCACCCCCACACCATATGGAGACCGATCGGATGAGGGTTTCCCCTCATCCCTTTCATTTTCTTTTTTCTTCAAACATTCAAGCACTCAAACCTCTTCCAATCTTCAATTCTCATCCAAATCTTTGAGTTTTAACAAGGTAAAACCATAAAGTAATGGTTAATTCATAGTTGTAATTCCATAATCTTGAGTAATTTCAAGAAAATGAGGTTTTAAGTGAAAAATGGGTGAAAACCCGAGATGAAACCGATTCTTGCATGATCAAGTGATGTATACAAGTTATACAAGGGATCTTGGTCCAAGAAAGGAGTTAAAAGAGTCAAAAACGAATTTTTACGGTTAAAATCTTTGTTTTGATGTCTTAACCGAAACCATGAAAGAAATGGCTTGATTGTGGGTATAACTTTCTTGGTGTGGTGTTGTTGTGCTTGTAGGTGTTGTATCTAGTTGCTAGCAAAGGCTAGAAGCAAGATCTTTGCGATCTAAAGCTAGAAACACAAGGTAGTTCGGTTTTTCGTATGATTTGTATGATTTGGACAGATTGTGGTAGACTTAGAGTTGGGTCATGAAATTTCACAGAGATGATCTACACATGAAAATATGAGATCTGTGAAAATTTGGTAATTTTTGGATAAAGGATGAATATTTGGTGAATTTAATGCTCGGTTTTGGCTAAAAATGGTGAAAAATAGCTAAACATCATGAAAAATTCTGGAAAAATTCAGATAAGCTTTCTATAACATATAAAAGTCACACACAAAATTTCAGGTCCATTGGAGAAGCCTAAGTAGGCTTTTCGGTAAAACGAGTTCTATGGTTTTCTAGCTCGGTTTTGGTGAAAATGGCATGAAAAATGAGATTTTGGTTCTGGAAAAATTACAGGGAGCTACGTGGATGGCAGGGGTCATCCCAGAAAAATTTGGGATTTTTCTAAGGTCGTTTGGTATTTTCGACATATTTGGTGTTTAAATGACGTTTAAAAATAGATAAATAAATGTTAAATATAGAAATTAATTCTGGAAATATTTTTATAAAATTCCTTACTGTCAAAAACTGATTTGTGCAAATTTTCAAGATCCGAGACTAAGCGGATATTTATTTGCGCTAAAAAGAACATAAAAACAAACTTTTAAAGCTTAAAACGCGGTAAACCGGCAAAGTTCGCCTATGCGAGCTGACTGGTGTATAAAAACCCTAAAAATGGACTATTTTCATAAAACTAAGTTAATCAAGTAAAAATAAATTATCCGAAAATAATTCGGATGATTTGGGTAATTTTACCCGATTTAGCAGTTTCCGGTGTATTAAAGACGGAAACGGGCCCCGCGGCCAAACGGGGTGTCTAAACCGAGCTCTAAATTCACCACTATAATTAAAATATCAGTAACAACTATTTTCGGGTCTTATGTGACCAAACTCACTTTTGAAAACATAAAAACGGATAACCGTGCTAGGCACGCAAAACGGGGAAACACAATAATAATAATTTTGACGGATCAACTCTAAGAAATATCACAATCTGAGTCCTGAGAAGTGCCTCTGGGTTAACATTGTCCCCGGATCGAGTACAGTACTGGGTTAACAGTGTCCCCAGATGTACCGGTTGACACGGATTTAATTTATGGAAATTGTATAGTAACGACTTAGGTATCATATTACAGATTCAGGCTCATAGCTGTTCACTGTACTACATACTGACTCACGAGAAGGTGAGTTTCACGAGCCCCTTTTTACTGAACTGTTTTAAATATTTTCCCGGGGCGGAAAGCATGTTTTTATCAAAGTGTTTAAGTACATGCCGATCGCATGGAAATGAATGTATTTATATAATGTTTATTGTACGGGAATCGTACGGTAATGTATTAAGATGGTAATTGTCTGAGTTGCTAATATTGTAAGGCCCGAAACAGTGTTCTGGTTTAACAGTGTCCCAGAGGTTATTAAACATATTTCTGGGTTAACAGTGTCCCCAGAGGTTATTAAATGTGTTTCTGGGTTAACAGTGTCCCCAGAGGTTATTAAATGTGTTTCTGGGTTAACAGTGTCCCCAGAGGTTATTAAATGTGTTTCTGGGTTAACAGTGTCCCCAGAGGTTATTAAATGTGTTTCTGGGTTAACAATGTCCCCAGAGGTTATTAAATGTGTTTCTGGGTTAACAGTGTCCCCAGTGGTATTTGATGTGTTTCTGGGTTAACAGAGGTTTCACTTGTGGGCTCAGCATAATTACATCGCTAATTTATGATTATTATTATAATGATTTGTCCTGGTTTACTTAAATTAGTGAAACTCACCAACTATTCGTAGTTGACCCGTTTTCTTTACATGCTTTCTAGGTACACCCAAATTGGAATGAGTGATACGTGCTTGATGATATGTGCTACTTTGTGGAAGATTAAGGATCTATATTTTGTATTAAATATGTTAATGTACTATAGGTAAAACTTATGTGATAACGCCTAGACGGTTACGAAACTCGGAACAATGTAATACGTTTAAATTAATGTAGTGGTGTTTTCTTTATAAACAATGCTGTTGATATCAGACGTGTCTGTTGCATCCCGTTTACGTTTCCGCTGCGGTTACGGGGTGTTACAGAACTTGGTATCAGAGCCATTGGTTATAAAGAATTAGGATGTCTTTAAAAGATACCTAAAATATAACCAGTAGCTCAGGTGTTATAGGATCTGAATATCAACTAATAATTTATTGTGACAAGGTCTGGATGAACTTGGATGGACAAGTGACTTATTATGGTCCGGAACATAATAACAGACTTGTCCGCACGAGGGAATTCAGGGGAAGTCACGGGGGACTTTAATAGGTAAAATTGGCAACATATGTGCAAATATATGATAATATTGTTATGTGGTCAAGTTGTATAAGTAAGTGCATATTAATTTGATTATGATTTACACTATGGAAAGAACTATATGTTTGTTAACTTGTGTGCAGGAAAGAATGTCGAGGACTCCTAGTTTGTCGATGGAGGTGGACCCGGAGGAAGTCAGCTCCGGGAACTCTGGGAGCCTACGCGTATCATCCAGCTCTGAGCCTAGCGAGGCTAGTCGTAGGAGCTCTGGCCAGTCCTCCCCAGTCAGGATTGTCAGATCCCCTACCCCGCCCGCACCACAGGCCATCCCTGTCCCCCCCGGATTCGGACCCCGCCTCACGGTGCGGATCAGTGTCCCGCATGTTCCACCGACCTCTCCCCCACCCAGACCTGCTACCCGTAGGGGCGAGTCCTCCCGCTCCCAGCCCGAGCCTGTGACTCCACCTGTGTGGGGTCTCCCTAGGCAGGAAAGGGACGCGGCGGCATGGCTTCGAGTGCTCACCGAGCAGGTGAATGAGCACTCCGCCGCCTTGACAGTGGGAGTGCAGAGGCGAATGTACTTGGGGGACTGCATACTGGACCACCAGTATGCGATTTCGCAGCTGAAGAGGGAGTGCTCATACTCCCAGTGGATGATCGGCCGGATGGAGACGCGGATCCGGGTTATGCTGGCTGTGATGGTGGTGTTGGTGGCTGTTTTGGTGGGGTTGGTATACCACCGTGTTTAGTTGTGTTAGGATGGGAGTAGACAGGGACCGCTTTTTGATACTCTGTGTAAGCAGTTAGTGGTGATGCTAACATAGAGTGAATCTTGGGTAGTTATAATACAACCACTGGCCCTTAGGGGGTCTCTTTTGGGGTATATCGTTATAGATACTTTTGGGTATCATTCAAGCACTGACCCATTGTGGGTTATGTCGAGATGATGCCGACATAGGCCCTATGTAGGAAAACTTAACTTATGTAATGATGACAGGAAAGTATGTGAACTGACATGGATGTAATATGTACTAATGTTTGCTAATGAATGGAATGTTTGTTGTGTTTTATGATTGGAACTTGTATTAATTATATGTATTTTCTGATGATGTGTAGAATGGCACCAAAACGATCAGCTCAAATGTCGGAAGTAGATGTGAGCCGTTTGATTGCTCAACAGTTAGAGGCGGCGATACCGGATATAGTATCGCGCATCGCCGCCAGTATTAATAATTCGACCAATCCAACCCCTCCGAGCAATCAAACGACCACCAATAATGACGGGGAACAAAATGTTAATCCTCCACAGAATGATAACACGATTCCGAGTAATGACGCACCGCCTTGAGTGGTCGTTACGGACAGTAATGGCCCTATACCAACTGTAGAGACGAATCGTACTGAACCGATTCCTACATCCAGGGGATGTTCGATCAAAGACTTTATGTTGTGCAAACCTCTAGAGTTTAGCGGGTCTGAAGGACCAAATGGGTTAGTTAAGTGGATCGAGAAAATAGAATCAGTTGTGAACATCAGCAACTGCCCCGAGGACTTTGTTGTAAAGTACGCCACCTGCACATTCACGGACCATGCCTTGACATGGTGGAACACGATAGTGCAGACCCGGGGTCAGGCGGCGACAAACCGCATGACCTGGACAGAGCTTAAGGCTCTTGTACTGGAACATTTCTGCCCGAAAAACGAATTGCAGAAATTAGAAAATGAATTGTGGAACCTGGAGATGCAGGGGGCAGACCATTTGGGTTATACGAACCGGTTTAATGAGTTGTCGCGATTGGTACCATGGTTGGTCACCCCAGAGTCGAAGAGGGTTGAGCGTTATATTTGGGGGCTAACTCCAGTTGTAAGGAGTATAGTCAATTCTGGGGGACACCAGACGTATGAGGGTGCGGTGACGCAAGCTGGTATCGTTACGTATGATTTCGTAAGGAGCGGATCACTGAAGGTGGCGGGAGAATCCGCTTGGGGAAAGCGGGGTACACATGACCATAGGATCCAGGAAAAGCAGCATGGTAAACGTGCTAGGCCCGCTGCCCAGAGCTACGCCATGACTAGTTCGGGCGGAAGGCAAGAACCGCAGACAAGGACGTTTCCCAGGTGTGGGAAATGCGGTTACCAACATGGAGGCGAGTGCAGGGTGGTAGTGTGCCATCGGTGTGGCAGGGAAGGGCACTCCGCACCGAGATGTAGGACAAACCTGAACAACCTGAACCGACAACCGCAACCTATCCGTGCGCAGCCATTTAGGACCCAACCAGCCCGACAACAAAACCCACAAGGAAATCAAGTGATGACCACCAGCCGTGCTTGCTTTGAATGCGGCAGCACAGAGCACTTCAAGAGAAACTGTCCGAAACTGAACCAGGGAGGAAATGGGCGGCAAACCGCGGGTCCGGCATCGTCGTCCAACCCAGCGCGAGGCCGAGCATTTGTGATGGGGGCGAACGAAGCACGCCAGGACCCCAGCGTAGTGACAGGTACATTCCTCGTCTCTGATCATTACGCTTCTGTATTATTTGATACAGGCGCCGATAGAAGTTTTGTTTCTGTTAAATTCCTATCGATTGCAAACCTTCCAATTAGTGAAACCATAGAACCTTACACCGTAGAAGTCGCTAACGGTAAAACCATGATAGTTAATCAGATAATTCGGAATTGCCCTTTTATTCTGAACGAACAATCCTTTCTGATTGACTTGTTACCGGTAGAATTGGGTAGTTTCGACGTGATAGTGGGAATGGATTGGTTAGCACGTAACAAGGTAGAAATAAACTGTGAAAATAAAATCGTCAAGATCCGGGTGTCGGATGACGAAGAGGTATTAGTGCAGGGTGAGAAGTCGGGCAATATGATACCGTTTATATCCCACCTCAAGGTGTTAAAATATATACGCCAGGGATGCGTAGCGTATCTAGCGAGCTTGACGGCCACGGATCCTGAGGAAAAACGGATGGACGATATCCCAGTGGTACGCGAATTTCCACAAGTTTTCCCAGAGGAACTTCCTGGATTACTGCCAACCCGACAGGTCGAATTCAGAATCGATCTATTACCTCAAGCTGGCCCTGTTGCTAAGGCACCCTACCGACTTGCACCATCAGAGATGCAAGAATTATCCAACCAGTTGCAAGAATTGTTGGATAAAGGATTTATACGTCCTAGTTATTCCCCGTGGGGTGCACCTGTACTATTCGTGAAAAAGAAGGACGGGAGCCTTAGAATGTGCATTGATTACAGGGAATTGAACAAGTTGACAATCAAAAATAGGTATCCTCTCCCCCGAATCGATGACCTGTTCGACCAACTACAAGGTGCGAGCTACTTCTCAAAAATAGATCTTAGATCGGGATACCATCAGGTTAGAATTCAGGACGATGATATCCCAAAAACCGCATTCCGGACTCGCTACGGCCATTACGAGTTCTTAGTTATGCCTTTTGGGCTAACAAATGCGCCAGCAGTGTTCATGGATCTCATGAATCGAGTCTGTAAACCCTACCTCGATAAATTCGTCATCGTGTTTATTGACGACATTTTGATATACTCGAAGAGTAAAGAAGAGCACGAGCAACACTTAAGATTAATTTTAGAGCTTCTAAATCAGGAGAAGTTGTATGCAAAATTCTCCAAGTGTAACTTCTGGTTACAAGAAGTGCAATTCCTTGGTCACGTTATAAACCATCAAGGAATACACGTTGATCCAAGTAAGGTTGAAGCAGTTAAGAATTGGCAAGCGCCTAGATCGCCAAATGAAATCCGCCAATTCTTAGGCTTAGCTGGATATTATCGTCGATTTATAGAGAACTTTTCCAGCATCGCCCAACCTTTAACCCTTCAGACCCAAAAGGATCGAAAGTATGAATGGGGTGAAGAGCAGGAAACGGCGTTTCAAACGCTAAAACAAAGATTGTGCCAAGCGCCGATCTTAAGTCTCCCCGACGGAGACGATGGTTTTGTCGTATATTGTGACGCATCCCGGAGAGGGTTAGGATGCGTGTTGATGCAAAATAATAAGGTTATAGCCTATGCTTCTCGACAGTTAAAAATACACGAGAAAAATTACACTACTCATGACTTAGAACTGGGAGCAGTTATCTTCGCACTTAAAATCTGGAGACATTATCTCTACGGTACAAAGTGCACCATCTTTACCGATCATAAAAGTTTGCAACACATATTCGATCAGAAAGAACTGAATATGAGGCAACGAAGATGGGTCGAGTTGTTAAGCGACTATGACTGTGACATCCGTTATCACCCCGGCAAGGCTAACGTCGTAGCCGATGCCTTGAGTAGGAAGGATCGGGTTAAGCCATTGCGAGTGCGAGCACTGGAAATGATAGTCCAGTCGAACCTTTCGGACCTGGTTCGAGTCGCTCAACGTGAAGCGTTGAAAGAGGAACAATTGGAAAAAAGAGGGACTTTATGGTAACTAGAAGAATTTCGAACAGCGCGTGGACGAAATTCTCTATTTCAAAAATCGGATTTGGATCCCGACCCTCCATGACCTTCGAGAATTAATCATGGACGAAGCGCATAAATCGAAATATTCCATACATCCGGGATCGGATAAGATGTACAAGGATGTGAAGGAGTTCTACTGGTGGCCGGGTATGAAAAAGGATATAGCCACATACGTTGGCAAGTGTACGACGTGTGCGAGGGTTAAGGCGGAGCACCAGAAACCCTCGGGGATGTTACAACAACCGGAAATTCCCGAATGGAAATGGGAGCAAATCACGATGGATTTTGTGACACATCTCCCTAAGACATCCCGTGGACACGATGCAATTTGGGTAATCGTGGATCGATTAACCAAGTCAGCACATTTTATTCCGATTAGAAATAATTATAACACCGAGAGACTTGCGCAAATTTATATAAATGAAATTGTGTCTCGTCATGGAATACCCATATCAATCATCTCCGATCGAGATAGCCATTTCACCTCCAATCTTTGGCAAGCTGTACAAGAAGCGCTGGGAACGCGTATCGATCTAAGCACAGCTTACCACCCTCAGACCGACGGTCAGTCTGAGAGGACCATTCAAACCCTAGAGGATTTGCTTCGTGCATGCGTACTGGATTTTAAGGGAAATTGGGATCAACATCTCCCGCTCGTTGAATTTTCCTATAATAACAGTTACCATAGCAGTATAAAAGCAGCACCTTATGAAGCATTGTATGGACGGAAGTGCTGATCACCACCCTGCTGGACTGAAGTGGGCGACACACAGGTTATTAGATCAGATCTGGTCCAGGAAACGACCAGCAAAATCCTTGAAATTAAGAACAATCTGAAGGCCGCACGGGATTGGCAGAAGAGTTATGCCGATACCCGTAGAAAACCGTTATCATTTGAGAAATGTGATAAAGTGTATTTGAAAGTATCACCTTGGAAAGGAGTAGTCAGATTTGGAAAGGCGGGAAAGCTAGCCCCTAGATACATTGGACCATTCGACATTACTGCAAAAGTCGGTCCTGTAGCATACCGATTAGAACCTGCCTTTCCCTTGATACATGAACCATTTAAAATACCATTTGCCCAAACATTTCAATCTAACAGGTTGAAAGAACACAATAGATTTAAACCCAGAGGTAAGACTTATTTAGCTTAATTACCTTAAAAAATAAACATAATATGAGTAACTCAAACTTCACAAACAGAACAGTGAGAAATCAAAATCAAACTAAATCAGATTAACATAAAAGCATCAAACATCAAATTTTGAAATAAGTTATACCCAAAGTAGGATTTTGGTGGACATCCTGATACGTTATCCTTAAAGGCCTTCACCATTTTTGTTGCTCTGATGCAACCCATTTATGAACCCCAAATTTTGCATACCTAGACAATGCCTAAAAATGAGATCATAGCATAAAAATCAAGAAGATAGATCAACACAACAAGAACAACACCAAATGATTCGTGATACAATTTTAAAAAGCAGAAATCCATTATTTTCAGCAATAAAGCATAATAATAACAATAGTTGAAGAAGAAATTAGCACCACATCTTGTTTTCTAACACAAAATACGATTTCAAATTCGTGGTTTTGATAAACTCCAGAGATCAGAGTTATGTATACCATCGACGAAAATGGGAAGTGTTGTGATGGTCGATTTGGCGGCGGTGATGACCAATTGAGTAGAGGCGATCCTCGATGACGGAAACGATGATGTTCTCTAAATCTAGTATTTGAGTGTCTATTTTGAGAGAGAGAGAGAGAGACCAAACATTTGAAATTTGAAATGGAATAGGGTTTTGATAACATGGACTTCTCTCGTGTTTTGAATTTTAGATTTTGCATCTGTCATCCTATTTTCAACTTAGAATTTCTTGTGCTTAAAACACTTGCACACTATGCTTGAATTAGTTGTATCTCTTAATTTTAAGAGTTTTTGATAAATTACCATTGTGCCCTTCCTATATGTATTTTAATATATATATATATATATATATATATATATATATATATATATATATATATATATATATATATGGGAGGTTAGAATAAGAAGTGAGTTATTTGTAAAAAGTGTGAGAGGTAATATCGGACGTTGGATGTGATCATCTGATAGTGGATATTGTTAGTGTGTTTTTTTTTCGGTGTTTTTTATTTTGTTAGTTCGGTGTGTTTTATTTTTTAAGGGTAAAAACCACTTCTTACACTTCTTATGATAGTTTTACTTATTATTTTAACCTTGCTATATATATATATATATTTTCTTTAAACGAAAATATAACAAACGTATTTAAAACGTGTTAGATATCTTTTTGTCACAACACTTTGTTAACGATTCAAATGCATATTTATTTAGATATTATTATTAAAATTATTTATTTTAAAACGTGTTTGTTAATATTGTTTATTTAAAGTATTTATACATTTATATCATATTTACTCAAATATTATATCTTGGTTTATATTTAACCAAATCATTATATTTAATTTTTATATCTAATTATTATTTATATACTATTATTATAAGTATATTTGATATTAAAGTTATTCATTTAAATTGTTTAATTATTTGTTCTATCATGTATAAATTGATGATATTTTGCAAATAATAAAAGTAATGCTTCTTATTAAACAATTACCTTCATTATTGTGTTTTATTGCTTTTAAAATGTCTAGCTGGTTGGAAAACCATGGAACACCGTGGACACGCCAAATTATCATTTTCACAATTCATTTTAATTGCGATATTTTGTTGGAGCATTATCATCCGTGGTGATGCACGAGATGTTTCAACTACTCATGTTTACATTCATTTATTCGTTATTTAGTTTGATCGGTTAAAACACCATGTAACGCTCATGAGCCGACAAACTCAATTATATTGTTAATATGTTATTTAGCTGGGCAAATAAAATTTCATGGTCAAGCTCATGGGAAGCCCAACTCACACATTTGTTTTGTTTTGGTATGCTAAGAAGTGGGAAAATAAAATGCCATGGAGAGCTCATGGGAAACCCAACACATCGAAGAATCGTATATTTGTTTGTGTAGTTGATTTCATTGGAACAACATTTTATGATTTGATTTATTTACTCATATATTCAATTACAATTGAGGGTATCTTACAATTGAATCAAGATTTATTGATCATAACTATTGACATACTAAAAAACATTTTAATTCCTATGATTGAGCACAATCATTCACTTATCAAGAATCAATTATCAAAATTTGATTGAGGAAATTAACATTTTATCATTGAATTGGTTTTTCTCATATTCATCTCATCACATTCACAAGTTATTAAGAATAATTAACGTATTATTTTTCTCATGCACATCTCATCCTATTGTTAAACTAACAAATAATTTCCAATATCATTATTACAAAGTTTATTAAACAAATGGTTTTCTGATACTCATGATATCAAATATGCAACTATCAAACGTATTTCAAATAACTCATCAAATTCATAAAATATCAAATATATTTCAAAATATCATCATCAAACTCTTAATTGTTAACATCTCAATTTATTATGTTTTGATAAAACTCATTCACTTATCATATTATCTCATTGATTATCATTTTAATTCTAGCTTATCCTTAAGATATGAATGAACACTCACACAATATATTTAAGTTTCATTATTCTTCAATCACTTATATATAATTCACATAACTTATCAATCACCTCATGAAATCTCAACTTATTTAATCTCACCTAGTTTGTAAACTTAGTACCAACCAATGTAATATGATGTAAAATATTTGTAATTTTTCTTTATAACAATGTGGTTGAGACCAGAGGTGACTGTTACATTCACGTATTACGCTTCCACAATTACGTAGTCGGGGTGTGACAGAAGTTAGTATTAGAGCCATTGGTTATAAAGAATTAGGATGTCCCTTAGGGTACTGTAGGCTCGATTAGCTCTGGAAATAAAATAATATTAAATAATGTATACAGATCATTATCGAGATGAATTCGAATGGACAAGTGGGTTATTATGGTCGGAAACGTAATAACGGACTTGTTTGTACGAGGAAATTCGAGAGGGAATTGATGAACAATCTAATAGGTAAAAACAACAACATATGTGTATAAAATATAATATTAATTATATCTATATAAGGGATTATCTGTGCTAATGTGTGCGAATACATGTATGTACTAAATTGTAATTAACGTTATACATTATTATAATTAATATTTTCATATTATTATAATAACCTTTGTACAGAGGGATGTCAAGAACCAGACATGATGCAATTGATCTAGTACCAACACTATCTCTTGAGAAGGAAGAACCAGAAAAATACCTGGGGGAGAACAAATATGTAGAAACAGATGGAAATGAGAGAAATGACATATTTCCATATGAGACGCCCATTGATAAGCCTGACTTATTAGGCTATAGATGTGATAGTTATTCCCCTAGAACATCACCAAGGCATGAGGTTGGAGTCACTAGTACTTACCACTCACTTACTAGAACTCCTAGATCTCCCACACCATCATCATATCATACCTCGGTGATTGCATCCACTCATAGAGCTAGTCAGACTAACCTTATGAGTGTACCACCACATGATAGTATGCCTTCCTCACCCAGATTGACTTATCATAGGGGAAGGACCTTCCGTATCCTGGTTACCAAGATACATTTCCTTACATGGAGTATACATGTACCCAATCAAGAACCACCTTATTTAGGTTTGCTGTATTGACTAATCCGATACTAAACCACTTAATAGCTATAATCACCAACATATAGAGAAGATGTAAGCTATATGATTACATGTTGGATACACAGCAGGTAGTGATGAACTTACATTGATCCAATACTCATTCTTGACGGCTCTTGGACAGAATGTCAACCCAGTTATGAGGTTGTCAAACAGTTATTGTAGCCTAAATGGTTGTTTGTGTGTGGTTATTTTATTATATACATATGAATAAATAGAAATAAAAGTAGTATGGTTTGCTATACGTAGTCTTCTGATACCCCATGCAGCACTGGTAATAGAATATTGCGCTGACATGGAGGATGTTTTTGATCTACTACTATTACAAGCACTGACCCTTACTGGGTTAAGTCTCTATATAGTGACAAATTTTAGTACATATATTTAAAACACTGGTCTATACCAGGTTAAGCTTATGCGCTAATTTTGGGATACACAAACCATTTTAACTAATTGTCTCATTTCGTACCGTGGATTGTTACACCTGAATCTAAACGTATCGAACGTTATATTTGGGGATTAACCCCTGCTGTGATAAGCATAGTAAACTTAGTAGCCCATCCAACATTGGAAAGTGTTGTTTCCCAAGCTGGTGTAGTTACTTTTGACCTCATGAGAAGTGGAGTGATAAGAATGCCGAGAGGAACATCAAGTTTAAAATGATCTGATTATGGGAATAGAATGCAAAGAAACCCTCAAAATAAAAGAGCATGTCCAACAACCCAAACTTATGCCATGACTAGTGCAGAGCTGAAACAATATACATATTGTTCATTGCCGGAGTGCGGAAGGTGTAGTTTGCACCATACCGGTGAATGTCGAACAGTCATATGTCAAAGATGTGGGAAGATTGGGCATTATGCCCTAAATTGTAGAACTATAATGAATACTCCAAACCGACAATCTCAAATAACCCAACCCCGTCATCCTCAACAACCACCTCGACCACAACCAACCCGACCACAACTCAATCAACAAACCCCACCTACCATGAACCACCGTACCTGCTACGAATGTTGTAGTACGGAACACTATCAGAGATACTGCCCCAAGATGAACCAGGGTATAGTGAGAAGACAGAACCAAGCACAAGCATTAAATTCCAACGTAGCAAGGGGACGTGGTTTTGTAGTAGGATCGGGTGAAGCTCGACATGATCCGAACGTTGTGACAGGTACATTATTAGTTTCCTGTCAGTAAGCTTAATTTTTGTTTGATACGGGCGCCGATAAATCTTTCGTATCTGTTAACTTTTTACCCTTAGAAAATATGTCGGTTAGTGAACTAATAGGTCCCTATACTATAGAGCTCGCTAAAAGTAAGTCTATAATCGTGAAAAAAATAATCTGAAACTGTTCCCATAACCTAAACGACCACCCGTTTCTTATTTTATTTACTTCCAGTGGAATTTGGAATTTTCGATGTTATAGCCGATATGGACTAGCTATCTTAGTATAAAGCTGAAATCGTTTGTAAGGATAAGAATGTAAGGATTCCTCTTTCGTATGATGACGCAATGATTGTTCAAGGTGAGAAATCCGGTACTGTATTACCTCTCGTATCCCAGCATAAGGCACTAAAGTATTTGCACCAATGTGGTACACTATACTTGGCGAGTTTAACAATTAAGGAACCGGATGAAAAATGTGTAGAAGACATCCTAGTGGTACAAGAATAATCAGATGTGTTTCCCGATGAGTTACCTTGTCGACAAGTCAAATTCCATATTGACATAATACCATGAGCAACTCTCATCGCTAAGACACCTTACCGACTTACACCCTCTGAAATTCAAGAATTGTCTAACCAATTGCAAGAGTTACTAGATAGGGGCTTTTTACGACCTAGCTATTCACCATGGGGAGCATCGGTTTTTATTGTGAAAAAAAAGACGGAAGTTTTCGAATGTGTATTGATTACCAGGAATTAAATAAAGTCACTATTAAGAACATATACCCATTGCCTCGAATTGATAACTTGTTTGATCAACCTCAGGGAGCGAAGTATTTTTCAAAAATTGATCTTAGATCTGTTTATCATCAAATAAGAATCAATGAAGAAGATATCCCAAAAACAGCTTTCTGAACTTGGTACGGTCACTATGAATTTTTGGTTATGCCGTTTGGGTTGACAAATGCACCAGCAATATTTATGGATTTCATGAACCGAGTTTGTAAACCCTACCTTGACAAAATCGTGATAGTACTTATTGACGACATCTTGATATATCCAAAAAGGAAAGAAGGACACGAGCAACATCTGAGGTAATCTTGGAATTATTAAGGCAAGAAAAGATATACGCCAAGTTTTCCAAATGTGAATTCTAGCTACAAGAAGTACAATTTTTACGACAAATTGTGACCCAACAAGGAATCCAAGTAGACCCAGTAAAATTGAGGCTATTAAGAATTGGCAAGTACCTAAATCACTGAAAGAAATTCGCTAATTTTTGGGATTAGCCAGGTATTACCGATGATTTATTGAAAACTTTTCTAGTATTGCCCAACCTTTAACCCTCCTAACTCAAAAAGATTGAACGTATGACTGGGGAGAAGAACAAGAAATGGCCTTTCACACGTTAATACAAAAATTATGTGAAGCTCCAGTATTAAGTCTTCTAGATGGAACTCATGACTTGGTACTCTATTGTGACGCATCTCGTAAAGGTTTAGGATGCGTACTGATGCAACGAAAGAAAGTAATAGCGTATGCCTCCCGAAAGTTAAAAGTACATGAGAAGAACTATACAACTCATGATTTGGAATTGGGTGCAGTCATTTTTGCATTCGAAATCTGAAGACACTACTTGTATGCCACCAAATGTACAATTTATACAAATCACAAAAGCCTACAACACATATTTTACCAAAAAGAGCTAAACATGAGGCAAAGAAGATGGGTAGAACTTTTAAATGACTACGATTGTGAAATTAAATACCATCCGGGTAAGGCCAATATAGTAGCTGATGCATTAAGTTGGAAAGGAACGAATTAAACCCCTAAGAGTATGAGCTCTCAAAATGCTTGTTCAAAGTAGTCTTATCGAACAATTTATTGTTGCCCAGAATGAATCCTTAAAAGAAGATCAATTAGAAAAGGAAGAATTGCATGGGAATGAAAAGAACTTTGAGAAGAAAATTTATGAAAAACACTATTTTAAAAATCGAGTATGGATTCCGTATTCCAAATATTCTAGTCATCCAGGTACCGATAAAATGTATAAAGACGTTAAAGAATTTACTGGTGACCTGGTATGAAGAAGGATATAGCCACATAGAAAAATTATCGTATTTTTCGGGAATCGTTTGTTATAAATGGATTAATTATCGGTTAATTATAACACTTCAAATGATTTTTATAAATAAATATCTAAGTGTAAAAGTTCTAAAAATAATTTTATAAAATTCTATAGATTTTACTTAATTTTTAATTTTTTACTAAAATTTTCATAATTTATATATAATTATATAAATAGTTATGATTATTTAAAGATTTAAATTATATATGTTTTAGCAAAACTGACAGCATTACGTTTAACGAACTGACTGGTATGTCAAAACATCAAAAGTGGTCAAATATCATAGTTTTGAATAAATGTGATGAAAACAAACTTTTTACGATATTTCCGAACAGTTTGGGTGGATGTACACGTTTTGTACGATCAAACCCGTGTGAAAACGGAAACGAACCCTGCAACCATCCAGATACTGAAACCCTAAATTTCTTTTATAAATTAAATCATTTTATCTAAAAGTATGTTTACTTAAATTTGTGTGATCTTACCTTTTTTCGAAACGGGTAAACGATAAGAGTACTATACCGGTTATATGATTCAAGCTATAATTGAAGCTCACTAGTTACCGATACATATTAGCAGTTCAAACTACGATAAGGTGAGTTTCATGACCACACTTTCTAAACTGTTTTACAAATATTAGGGGTAGAAAACATGTTTACATATACTTATATACTTGAAAACGTGTGATGGTGTGAATTGTCTAAGTACTAACACTTGAAAGTCCCCACAATCACAAGTGATTAACTCGTGCAGGTGACGTGTGGTTAGTACTATCGGTTTAACAAACCCAACTGATAGGGCCTGAGGGGTATTCCGGAGCATGTTAACCCAGTTGCACATTGTCATTTAAATTTATTACATTCTGCTTTGTGGTGTTAGACAAAATACATACTTGGGGAAAGTTGCAGTTAATTAGCAACAGGAGTGAATGGGCAGGCGTGGCCATGTGTTTTAGCTCGTTTCGGTTTCACTTGTGGCTTAGTATAAAAACATCATACATACATACATACATACATACATACATACATACGTACGTACATACATAGATACATACATACATACGTATGTATGTACATACATAGATATTGTAAACTTTGCAAACACATATATTGGTTTCTGTTCATGCTCGTGAAACTTGAAACTCGCCAACTAGACGTAGTTGACCCATTTTAACATGTTTTTCAAGTGATCCAAAGTTGGAATTATTTCTTATGTTCTCGGTGTTAAGAATGAAGTTTAATCGCTTTAAATAGATGCAAGTATATAGTAAAGAATAATAAGCCCCGAGAACTGGTTATGTGCTTCTCACCTAGTTGTAAAGTTAGTACCAACCAATGTAATATGATTTAAATTAGTTGTAATTTTTCTTTATAACAATGTGGTTGATACCTGAGGTGTCTGTTACATTCCCGTATTACGCTTCCGCAATTACCTAGTCGGGGTTTGACACTTCTTGTCGACACGTGTGTGTGGGTTACGATAGTGAGTGATTGAGCGACTAAGTGAGCTATGCGGGACCGACAAAAACCTTTTAACGATTATCAACAAAAAACCAAAAACGCTTTGTTAAAACGCTTGTATTACATTTGTTTAAAATTCTTGTAACACGCTTGTCTAAAAGAAAATATTATACGCTGCACATTCAAGAATACTATAAAAAACAAAAACCAATGAAAAAAATATATATGATAAAGCAGATCTACTGTGAAAAAACTAAACATTTTTTTTTACAAAACGCTCAGAAACGGTCTTAAAATATCATATACGCTCCTAAGACGCTCACAAATTGTCTGGATCGATTTTATCATTATCAACCTAGTAACCAACAACTTAATGTTGAGAAGACGGTTAAGAATATGCTAATGTAAAAACCCAATGAATACTAAAGGCAGAATCAATAGTAATCAAGATGTTGTTCATATAACATATATATGACAAAGACACAAGGCACTCAAAAGATTTCTATTGACATTGATTAATATTACAAAGGAATAACATTAGGGTTTCTAGGTGGAATGTCAGGTGAGGCTACTTTCCGTACAATGATATTATGTAAGCTAAAAAAGTCTAATCAGCCGTCAATCACCGTTTTTATAAATGTGACCAAACTTTCCTTAAATAGTGTAAGGCCCCGTTACCGGTAACCCTACTTGCGTGTTGGATTTACTCATAAACACAGTTCTAAATATCAGAGTTAATTAAAAACTTTACGCGGAATATAAAACTTTCATAAAACATTACATATCGATTCATAATCATGTCTTAAAACATTCCTCTTGTCTTTCAAAATCAAAACATAACTTATAAAACATATCAGATCTTCAGATGCCAGGCTTTAGTCTTCTGCCATGTGTCCTCCACTCAAGCCAGCTGTCTCAACCTACTCACCTGCGTGCATACTAAAAGTCAGCTACGCTGAGTGAGTTCTAGTTAATCATACAATACCATACAATACCTTATTACATACATACGTACTTAACCTCATAACTTTCTTTCATACACACATAAGTACTCATACCTTCATTCTTACTTACATACTTTCTTTCTTACTTACATACTTTCTTTTCATTCATAATCATACGTTTTAAAGAGCCTTTCGCCCTATAACCTCACAGATATTATAAGGGTCTGGTCCCTAACATCACATATATTATAAGGGTCTGTTCCCTAACATCACAGATATTATAAGGGTCTGGTCCCTAACATCACAGATATTATGAGGGTCTGGTCCCTAACATCACAGATATTATGAGGGTCTGGTCCCTAACATCACAGATATTATTAGGGTCTGGTCCCTAACATCACAGATATTATTAGGGTCTGGTCCCTTGTTTTCGAATATTAGTAGGGTTCGATTCCCTCTTCGTTACCATACAACCATACATCATACCTCGAGTATTATTAGGGCTCGGTACCCTTTTCGTAACCATACAACCATACAACCGTCATTTCCTTCTTTTATTAACTTTATTACGTTCATACACATAAACATACATATCATACTTGCCATATTTATAACGTTACAACCTGACAGTACGTGCAATATCCGAAGATCGTTCACGAACCATCAAGCAATCATTCATACATATCACATATATCACATATGGCTTTATAACGTTACAACTTGACAGTACGTGCAATATCCGAAGATCGTTCACGAACCATCAAGCAATCATTCATACATATCACATATATCACATATGGCATACACTTATCACTTAGGATAAATGTATTAACAACACATCAAGTATGCACACAGCCCCGAAAATATAACAAGGAATGGGGCTAGAAACTCACCTGGATCCTGTTACGTTCGCCGTTGATCGTAATTCCTTTCCTTAACTGGGCTCGGCTAACTGTATAATATTTACACATATCAATTAACTACTACTACTCGTTTTGTATTTCTATCTATATATGACCCACAACGAACGGGGGTCCGGGGGCAGCGCCCCTGGCAGCGGGGTTCTAGGGGCGGCAGCCCCTAGCGGGGTCCAAGGGGCAGAGCCCCTGGCTGGGGTTAAGCTGCCAGGTCAGCTTGGAAAAATTTTATTTTCGATAACTGCCTTACCACATTTTCCATTAGGTTTTTAATTTATTTTATAATCGAACTTCACTTCAGGCGAAGTTAAACCTTAGGCGAACTTGGCTTCAGGCGAAGTTAAACCTTAGGCGAACTTGGCTTCAGGCGAAGTTAAACCTTAGGCGAACTTGGCTTTTAGGCGAAGTTAAACCTCAGGCGAACTTGGCTTTTAGGCGAAGTTAAACCTCAGGCGAACTTGGCTTTTAGGCGAAGTTAAACCTCAGGCGAACTTGGCTTTTAGGCGAAGTTAAACCTCAGGCGAACTTGGCTTTTAGGCGAAGTTAAACCTCAGGCGAACTTGGCTTTTAGGCGAAGTTAAACCTTAGGCGAAGTTACCATTTCAGCGAAGTTGCCATCAGGCGAACTTATCATCAGGCGAACTTATCATCAGGCGAACTTGGCTTGCAGGCGAAGTTCATCAGGCGAACTTAGCTTGCAGGCGAAGTTCATCGCTTGAAGGCGAAGTTGCCCAGATGAAGGCGAAGTTGTCGCGCTGCAGATCTGTTTGCCCATAACTCCTTCGTTTCTTAGCCAAATAACTCGATTTTGGTACCCACGGAATCGTATGATCGGCGCCTACAAATCCCAACCATCAAATCGGCCTAAAATCGACGTTTTAGGGGTCCGATTTGGGCAGTTGTGTTTCGGGTCCGATTAGCCCGTCAAATCCTAACCATTTTCAGTAATATTAGCTTTGCGGGATTAGTTCTTACCTTTCCAACTCAGATCTACCAGCAAAATCTCGGGTCTCGACTTCGGATCTCGGTCGGTTATGTGTGTTTTTGAGTGTGTAAAAGAGATAGATGGAAATAAAATGATATCTTGGGCTTGGGATGGGTATTTATAAGCCCACGGACCCAAGGCCCATTCTCATTTAACCCATCTTACGTAATCTAAGCCCATGACCCGTTCCTTACTCGACATTAAATAACTAAAACGTGAAATCACTAAACATAACTTTCTTTTATTTAACATTATAAATTTTAGGATGTTACAAGTCTTCCCCCCTTAAGGAGGTTTCGTCCCCGAAACCTAACTATTATATAAACAAACTAGGGTAAAACTTGCGCATCTCATCCTCGGCTTCCCAAGTAGCATCTGATCCCTTGCGGTGTTTCCATATTACTTTTACCAAAGGTATAGTTTTGTGACGAAGCTGCTTCTCCTTGCGATCAACGATCTTTATCGGTTGCTCGATGTAGTTCAATTGTTCATCAACCTCAATGTCCATTAATGGCACGTGAGACGTGTCATCAGCTAGACACTTCCTCAGATGAGAAACATGGAAGGTTGAATGAATTCCTTCTAACTCATCGGGTAAATCCAGCTTATAAGCTACTTCCCCCACACGATACAAAATTTTAAATGGTCCAATGTACCTCGGACTTAGCTTCCCTCTCTTTCTAAAACGGATAATTCCTTTCCAAGGCGAGACCTTAAGCATCACATAGTCGCCAACGTTAAACTCAATTGGTCGTCGTCGCTTATCTGCATAAGACTTTTGTCTGTCTTGAGCGGCTTTCATTCTTGCTTTGATCTGATCGAACTTTGAAGACGTTTCTTGAACCACTTCTAGGCTTCCCATTTCTTTCTGACCAATCTCACCCCAACACACCGGGGTTCTACATCGTCGACCGTAAAGCATCTCAAACGGTGGCATACCAATACTCGAATGGTAACTGTTGTTATAGGAGAACTCTGCCAGATGCAGATGATCATCCCAACTTCCACCAAAATCTAAAACGCAAGCACGTAGCATATCCTCAAGGGTTTGGATCGTCCTTTCAGACTGTCCATCGGTTTGAGGGTGATACGCCGTACTGATGTTCAACCTCGTCCCCATAGCTTCATGAAATTTCTTCCAGAACCTCGAAGTAAACCGTGTGTCCCTATCAGACACGATCGATAACGGTACTCCATGCTTGGTTACCACTTCCTTGATGAACAAGCTTGCTAACATTTCTGACGAGATGGCCTCTCGTATGGGCAGAAAGTGAGCACTCTTGGTCAAACGGTCCACAATCACCCAGATGGTATCATGTTGCTTAGCTGTACGAGGTAGCTTAGTTATGAAATCCATGGTGATGTGTTCCCATTTCCACTCAGGTATCTCTAGCGGTTGCATCTTCCCATAAGGCTTTTGGTGCTCGGCTTTGACTTGTAAGCAAGTTAAGCACTTACTAACATAATCCACTACATCGTTCTTCATTCCTGGCCACCAGTAATCTCTTTTCAAGTCTTGGTACATCTTTGTAGCTCCTGGATGGATTGAGTACCTTGACTTATGAGCTTCATCTAAGATTCGACTTCTAAGATCACCATGGCGTGGGATCCACATACGGTCGAACCTAGTCTTAACTCCATGAGTGTTTTCCATCAACTCATCTTGCTGGCCATAAATCCTTTCTTTCTTTACTAACCCTTCGTCTACTAACACTTCTGACTGCACTTTGATGATTTCTTCAAAAAGACTTGAGTTCATGATCAACTTGTATGATTTCACGGTTGCAAGGACTTCCTCATTCTTACGACTTAGCGCATCAGCGACCACGTTAGTTTTACCGGGGTAATACTTAATCTCACAGTCGTAATCCTTTATCAATTCTAACCATCTTCTCTGCCTCATGTTCAATTCTTTCTGCTCGAATAAGTACTTTAAACTCTTATGATCTGTATAGATAGTGCACTTAGTACCGTACAGGTAATGCCTCCATATCTTAAGAGCATGCACTACAGCTGCTAACTCCAAATCATGCGTCGGATACGTACTCTCATGGACTTTCAACTGTCTAGACGCGTAAGCTATCACCTTCCCTCGTTGCATCAACACGCAACCTAACCCTTGATGCGAGGCATCAGCACAAACAACGAAATCCTCATCACCATCGGGTAAAGTAAGGATTGGAGCTTGCGTGAGTCTCTTCTTCAATTCTTCAAAGGCTTCCTCCTGAAACTTCCCCCAATTGAATACTATCGTCTTTCGGGTCATACCGGTCAGCGGTGCGGCTATCTTGGAGAAACCTTCGATGAATCTCCTATAGTAGCCAGCTAACCCTAGGAAGCTTCGTATATCAGTCGGATTCTGCGGAGTCTTCCAATTCGTTATCGCTTCAATCTTAGCTGGGTCCACGGTAATCCCCTCCGGATTAACCACATGACCTAAAAATTGCACTTCCCTTAACCAGAACGCGCACTTCGAAAACTTGGCGTACAACCTTTCTTTCTTAAGAACTTCCAATACCTCTCTCAGATGCTCGGCATGGTCAGACTCACTCTTTGAATAAATCAATATATCATCGATGAAGACGATAACCGACTTATCCAACATCGGTCGACACACCCTATTCATCATGTCCATAAATGCTGCAGGAGCATTTGTTAGACCGAATGACATTACAAGGAACTCGTAGTGTCCATACCGCGTTCGGAACGCTGTTTTAGGGATGTCTACCTCTTTCACCTTCAGCTGATGGTAGCCTGATCTGAGATCTATTCGTGAGAACCAACTCGAACCTTGCAGTTGGTCAAACAGATCGTCAATCCTAGGCAAGGGGTATCTATTCTTTACCGTAAGCTTATTCAACTCACGATAGTCTATGCACATTCTCATACTTCCATCCTTTTTCTTCACAAACAAAACCGGTGCGCCCCACGGAGAAACACTCGGTCTGATAAAACCCTTGTCGAGGAGTTCTTGCAGTTGGGACATTAATTCCTTCATCTCGGACGGTGCTAGACGGTAAGGCGCTTTCGCGACGGGCTGGGCTCCTGGTATTAAATCTATCTGAAATTCTATTTCTCGCTCCGGTGGCAACCCCGGAAGATCCTCAGGGAATACTTCTGGGTAGTCGCGCACAATAGGAACATCTTTCATTTCTTTCGTCTCGGCCGTAGCGTTGACAACATACGCCAGGTAGGCACCGCACCCTCGCCTTAACAAACCCTCGGCTTTTATCATCGAAATGACATTAAGTCCATAACTCTCCTTATCACCATAAACCGTCACCGCACTACCATCCAATGACTTTAACCTTATCATCTTACTTTTACATACTATCTGAGCCTCAAACTCAGACAACCAATCCATACCCAAGACTACATCGAACCCTCCTAAGGCCATAACATACAAAGTAACAGGGAACTCATGTCCCTCTAACTCTATCTTACAATTCTTAACCATTTTTGTTATTTTCACCGAAGTGTCACTTGCGGTTTCTACTACAAAAGTTTCAGACACTCGGCAGCCTTTCATTTTAGCTAGTTTTCTAAACGTCGTAGCTACAAAACTTCTATTCGCACCAGAATCAAATAATACAGAAGCGGAAACATCGTTCACTAGAAACGTACCTGTGACGACATCCGGAATCTGCCTGGCTTGTTCCTGGGTCAGCATGTAGGCTCTAGTTCTGGGCCTAGCTTGATCGGCATCCTTCTTTCCACTACCTCCAGCTACACCTTCAGTGCACTCCCTTGACATATGGCCTGTCTTGCCACATTTGTAACATGCTGGCTTCGCACTGCACTCATTGGCATAATGCCCTACCTTCCCGCACTTATAACAGGCATTCGACCCCATTCTGCATTCCCCACCATGAGCCTTTCCACATTTGAGACAAACATTAGAACTTTTACCCCACTTGCATTCACCACCATGCCTCTTTCCGCAGGTCTTACACGATCTCTTCTCCCACACTTTCTGTTTCTTATCCTTAGAGTTCCATAACTGAGTACCGGGTCGTTTAGCAGGAGTGACCCCTTTCTTCTCTTTCTCTTCGTCCCTTTC
This sequence comes from Bidens hawaiensis, assembly GCF_021521415.1. Taxonomy (NCBI): domain Eukaryota; kingdom Viridiplantae; phylum Streptophyta; class Magnoliopsida; order Asterales; family Asteraceae; genus Bidens; species Bidens hawaiensis. The sequence goes on along the minus strand of NW_027501005.1, from coordinate 33,973 downwards.
CACCCTATCATCCGCGGCCACGTCAGCATAGACCATTTCCGCGAGTCCAACAGCCGAATCAAAAGTAGCAGGTTGAATCGCCCTGACTAACATGCGGACCTTTTGTGGCAACCCCCTCACATAACATTTGATTCTCTTGACCTCAGTGTCAACCATGTCAGGCACCAACCTAGATAGTCGGTTGAACTCCGTGGTATACTCACGATGCGTCATCATACCGGCTTTTAAATTCTGGAACTTCATCTCCGTTCTTTCAACCTCGGCATCTGCACAGAACTTCTTCATTACCAACTCTTTCAAATCTTCCCACTTCATCTCTCTGATCTCATCCTTAGTCTTTCTCTGCTCCACACTTTCCCACCAATACATAGCCTCATCTACGAATGACTGAGTAGCATAACCCACAGCTTGGTCGGGACGGCATTCGCTAATGCGGATAACCTTGTCCATAGCTGTTATCCACTGGAGAGTGGCGATTGCGTCTCCTAAACCAGTCAGCTTAGGCGGGTCACAACCTTTGAAGGACTTATAGCTGCACCCACCTTGTCCTCCTCTCCTATCATCGACTTTCACAGACTTATCCCCACTCGAGGCCCCTCTTTCACCTTCCCCATCCTTTCTACCATCACCACCCGCCCCTTCAGCAGTTCGCTCACGGCTTCCAGCAGATCCTTCGGGATTCAGGTTCTTCACAGCAGCAACTACAGCCTGAACGATGGCTGCTTGAACTGCTGGGCTAAGTTGAACTTCCTCGTTGTTGTTCTGGTCTCCTCCAGCTGCGCTTCCTTCATCTTCGGTGTGGGAAGCTTCTTCCACCGAGGGTTGCCGGACAAGACGAGGCCTGCCACGACGCCCAGTGCGACCCCCAGTTTCAACAAACTCTCCAGCTCCAGCCATTAGTATTCTAAAGGGGAAAACACAAACATCGTCACTCAAGGAACCATTTAGTACAAGGATAGCAAGGCTAACAGGTAATAACAGTGGCCAGCTGTGACTAGCTGATCACGTTGCTTTCCGTGTCCTATACACTTCCCTTTATGAGTCTATTTGTGCTGGTTCTACTTAAGCAGTTAGTCAATTCAAACAATCAATTATTCCTATCCGTACCATTCTCATATCTTTTCTTTCTCATTAACATATATCATTTAATCATACCTTTCACCTTTACTGATCTTGCTTGAGCGACACATGGCATTCTTGAACTGGCATCTTCTTTCTTTTCTTACTTAAATCCCATTCTCTGTTCAAGTCTAAGCATGTAGGATGCTTAAATCTCTTGAACTTTGCTCTGATACCAACTTGTAAGGCCCCGTTACCGGTAACCCTACTTGCGTGTTGGATTTACTCATAAACACAGTTCTAAATATCAGAGTTAATTAAAAACTTTACGCGGAATATAAAACTTTCATAAAACATTACATATCGATTCATAATCATGTCTTAAAACATTCCTCTTGTCTTTCAAAATCAAAACATAACTTATAAAACATATCAGATCTTCAGATGCCAGGCTTTAGTCTTCTGCCATGTGTCCTCCACTCAAGCCAGCTGTCTCAACCTACTCACCTGCGTGCATACTAAAAGTCAGCTACGCTGAGTGAGTTCTAGTTAATCATACAATACCATACAATACCTTATTACATACATACGTACTTAACCTCATAACTTTCTTTCATACACACATAAGTACTCATACCTTCATTCTTACTTACATACTTTCTTTCTTACTTACATACTTTCTTTTCATTCATAATCATACGTTTTAAAGAGCCTTTCGCCCTATAACCTCACAGATATTATAAGGGTCTGGTCCCTAACATCACATATATTATAAGGGTCTGTTCCCTAACATCACAGATATTATAAGGGTCTGGTCCCTAACATCACAGATATTATGAGGGTCTGGTCCCTAACATCACAGATATTATGAGGGTCTGGTCCCTAACATCACAGATATTATTAGGGTCTGGTCCCTAACATCACAGATATTATTAGGGTCTGGTCCCTTGTTTTCGAATATTAGTAGGGTTCGATTCCCTCTTCGTTACCATACAACCATACATCATACCTCGAGTATTATTAGGGCTCGGTACCCTTTTCGTAACCATACAACCATACAACCGTCATTTCCTTCTTTTATTAACTTTATTACGTTCATACACATAAACATACATATCATACTTGCCATATTTATAACGTTACAACCTGACAGTACGTGCAATATCCGAAGATCGTTCACGAACCATCAAGCAATCATTCATACATATCACATATATCACATATGGCTTTATAACGTTACAACTTGACAGTACGTGCAATATCCGAAGATCGTTCACGAACCATCAAGCAATCATTCATACATATCACATATATCACATATGGCATACACTTATCACTTAGGATAAATGTATTAACAACACATCAAGTATGCACACAGCCCCGAAAATATAACAAGGAATGGGGCTAGAAACTCACCTGGATCCTGTTACGTTCGCCGTTGATCGTAATTCCTTTCCTTAACTGGGCTCGGCTAACTGTATAATATTTACACATATCAATTAACTACTACTACTCGTTTTGTATTTCTATCTATATATGACCCACAACGAACGGGGGTCCGGGGGCAGCGCCCCTGGCAGCGGGGTTCTAGGGGCGGCAGCCCCTAGCGGGGTCCAAGGGGCAGAGCCCCTGGCTGGGGTTAAGCTGCCAGGTCAGCTTGGAAAAATTTTATTTTCGATAACTGCCTTACCACATTTTCCATTAGGTTTTTAATTTATTTTATAATCGAACTTCACTTCAGGCGAAGTTAAACCTTAGGCGAACTTGGCTTCAGGCGAAGTTAAACCTTAGGCGAACTTGGCTTCAGGCGAAGTTAAACCTTAGGCGAACTTGGCTTTTAGGCGAAGTTAAACCTCAGGCGAACTTGGCTTTTAGGCGAAGTTAAACCTCAGGCGAACTTGGCTTTTAGGCGAAGTTAAACCTCAGGCGAACTTGGCTTTTAGGCGAAGTTAAACCTCAGGCGAACTTGGCTTTTAGGCGAAGTTAAACCTCAGGCGAACTTGGCTTTTAGGCGAAGTTAAACCTTAGGCGAAGTTACCATTTCAGCGAAGTTGCCATCAGGCGAACTTATCATCAGGCGAACTTATCATCAGGCGAACTTGGCTTGCAGGCGAAGTTCATCAGGCGAACTTAGCTTGCAGGCGAAGTTCATCGCTTGAAGGCGAAGTTGCCCAGATGAAGGCGAAGTTGTCGCGCTGCAGATCTGTTTGCCCATAACTCCTTCGTTTCTTAGCCAAATAACTCGATTTTGGTACCCACGGAATCGTATGATCGGCGCCTACAAATCCCAACCATCAAATCGGCCTAAAATCGACGTTTTAGGGGTCCGATTTGGGCAGTTGTGTTTCGGGTCCGATTAGCCCGTCAAATCCTAACCATTTTCAGTAATATTAGCTTTGCGGGATTAGTTCTTACCTTTCCAACTCAGATCTACCAGCAAAATCTCGGGTCTCGACTTCGGATCTCGGTCGGTTATGTGTGTTTTTGAGTGTGTAAAAGAGATAGATGGAAATAAAATGATATCTTGGGCTTGGGATGGGTATTTATAAGCCCACGGACCCAAGGCCCATTCTCATTTAACCCATCTTACGTAATCTAAGCCCATGACCCGTTCCTTACTCGACATTAAATAACTAAAACGTGAAATCACTAAACATAACTTTCTTTTATTTAACATTATAAATTTTAGGATGTTACAAATAGGCACACTTGACAAATTATAAAAACCCTAATCATTGAAAAAACATATTCAAATTTATTACAAGTGTAACAAGTCTTCAAGTAAGCTTTTGTCTTTGTTGAGTAAACCTTGTAATCCATAAGTGTGCTGGAACAGTTGTCTGAGCACGCTTTTAGTTAGAATATTTTCCTTAGAAAATATTCTTCAAGCAGACTTCAATCTTCATGATAATATCAAACCTTGCTCGATAAAATCCTACAAGCAAAGTTGTTCTTCTTGATATTTTCAACCTTTTGTTAATAACTTATTCCAGCAAACCAAGTGTGCTGGGACACTGTAGCTTGCTCGAGGTTGAAACTTGCACGTAGAAGTCCTTAGTATACTTCCATCAACTTCCTACAAGTGTGCTTGAAATCACCATTATTGGAACCTTGCTCGACCCACCAAATTGTTTGGTTTAAGCTTGGTTAAGTCAAGAGTTTGCTCTGAAGCAAACCTTGCTCGACTGAAGAACAAACTTGCTTGATTAAGTGTAGTTTGCTTGAACTAAACACTTAGAAGAATTCCAGAAGATAACCTTGCTCGATGTAAGATACGTAGCTTGAATAAGTTTTAGGCTTGCTCGAGTGCATAGTTTGCTCGTATTCCATACTTAGCATATCTATTGAGGAGGTTGAGAATATTTCAATCTTCCTTGATCATTTTTTATCCCAACAATCTCCCCTAGATTGGAACAAACTCAGATGCACCAAAACACCTGTAGATTACATACACTTGTCTAAAATACATATCAAATTCTTAAAAGCAGTAAATTACATTACTTAAAAGAAAATGTTACATATTCAAAAATATGTCTCTAGGACATTACAAATCAAATACATAATCAAAATTAACTAGCACCTTGAGCTTCTTCTATATTCAGTTCTTCAGTCCAGTCTAACAGCAACAACTTTTTGCTAAAAGATTGATATCTCCAAATGGAATGGATGTTCAGCAAGAAGGTTCCATCTCATGATATCATGTAGATCATCCACATGGAGATATTTTAGATCAGTGTCTTCTTTAATTATTCCCAAAGCAAGCTCTTTAAAGTTTCTCAAGATGAAACTGTATGTTTTCTTTTCAAAGTGAATCTTTGAGATTTTCCATTTCTTTGTACCTCTGTGTTGGGCCTGCTCATCTGTCTTCTCATATTAATACACTCTTTCATGTTTGTATATGGATTAGTGAGATTATTGGACTTGCTAAATGATAGTTCTATCATTCTTATGTCACTCAATCTCCTTTGCCTTTTAGTCTTTTCTGTTTTAGTGTATTCCAGTTTTCTATTCTTGTTCAACAAAGAAAATCATGTCCTTGCTTGTTCTTTAAGGTATTTTGACAGATCATTCCTTTGTTTCCCAGAAAATTTCTCCCTTTGCTGTAGCCAAAGAGACGCATATTTGCGAGCTCTTCTAGCTGCTCTCTATTGAACTCCCTAAAATCATCCATGAATATAATCGTTTTGAGTATACCACTTTTCATTATCACCTTCAGTGTCTTGGTCCTAGAATCATGGTACAATTTATTTGGTAGATCCACATTTGTTATTGGTCTATGTTCTCTTTGAAAGATGGACCTAGTGGTAGGGATGGGAGCTCTGGACGTAGAAGCCCTTGATGAGTACTGTATTTTATGTTGGGGCCTTCTTACATGTCCCTTTGATTCAAAAAGTTTTATTGTTTTGTCCTTGCTCATCATAATAATGGACAGATAGTCAACATCTTCTTTGGACAAAGTTTTTATCATTTCTATAGTCTCCTTGTCCATTTGTTCCTTTGATGGTGATGTTGGTCTTCTAGCCACATGCCTTTTGGGACTTGACTGTAATGACATAATTCTCTTCTGTTCATCTTCTACCTCATCAAAATACTTTTTCAAATAAATCTCTTAACTGTGACTGCCCCAAATTATCAAATACTCAACCTGGCATACCCTTCTTCAGCATTACTTGCCTTATTATTTCAATTTTTTCACTGTCTTCCCATGGCTTTTGATTATCCTTCCCTTCAATTTCAACTGGCTCTCTCTTCACTTCAGTAACTTAGGAGGGAGTTGTAACATGTTCTTCATTTTTCTTTTGTTTCTTTAACTGCTCCTTGTATTTAGCCAACTCTAACACATATAATTCTTTCTTTTGAATAGTAGTTATTTTGTCTAAATCACCCAACACTCCTCTTTCCTCCATTAGCCTTTCAAGTAATTTCTCTTTGTCCTTGGACAGAGTAACTTTCTTCTCTTCAGAAATTCTAGCTCTTGCTCTATCTGTAAGTATTTTTATTTCCTTGTCCTTCTTTTCTTTTTCTTATTTTTCTTTAATCTCTCTTTGTCTTTTATATTCAGCAGTAATTTTATCTTCATCATGAACTCTTCTAGACAAGACTGGACATTTCTTCCACATCTTTCTTTGTCATGAATTCAACATGTTCAAATTTAATTCCATTCTCAAATAAATATACCACCTTTCCTCCATAGTTTATTAAAATCTTGGACTTTCTTTCAAGTTCAGAAATTTCCCTTTATTTAATTATATTTCTTCTTCTTCATTCTCCTTTTCATTCAATGCTTTGCCCAGACTTTCTGTTTCTTCAAAGGTCATTTGGCTTAAGTGTTTTTAAATATAATTGCACTTTTTCAGATAAGAAAGTGCTGGCTCAAGATCTTTCTTTTATGTTACCTCTCCCTTCTTTCTTCATCTCTTTTCTTCCCAAACAAATAATCAAGATCTTTATCAAAAAGATTCTTGATGGCTTCATATTGAAACCCATATCTTAACAAACCAATAATCCTTAGGTCCTGTCTTCTCAACTCCTCCATCCCTTCTTCAATATTCATCATGTGTACATCGGATAAATTAATTTGAGGTGAACCTGGTTCATCCTCTTTATCTTTAACCTCCTCTCCTTCTTCATCATCTTCTAAATAAGATATATCTTCCAATGCACCAATTTGAGGTTCATTGGATTCCATATTCCCGTCTTGTTCATATTCTTCAGGTTTTACTATCTGTAGAGGGATAACATGAGTTGGTTCTTCAGTTGGTTTTTCTTTTTTCCTTTTCCTTTTCTTTCTCCTTTGGAACTCTTTATTTCACTACTTTCCTCTTTTTCATAAGTACTTCAGGTATATTATTCCTTCCAAACCTCTTTCTCTTTATCACATATTTCAGCATATCCACTGGCCATTCTCTTTCGTTGGTTTGTATCTCTTTAATTAAATCAGCAATCACCTTTTCAGATGATGCCTTGGCCATTTCATATTGTAATCTCTTTGCATCATAATCAGTTCCCAACTGGTTCATATTGTATTCTCTTTCTCCATTTGCACTCTTTATTTCACTACTTTCCTCTTTTTCATAAGTTCTTCAGGAATATTGTTCCTTCCAAACCTCTTTCTCTTTCTCATAGATTTCAACATATTCAATGTTCATTCTCTTTCATTGGTTTGTATGTCTTTAATCAAATCAGCAATCACCTTTTTAGATGATGCCTTGGCCATTTCATATTGTATTCTCTTTGCATCAAAAACAACTACCATCTTTTCATGTGTGTCCATTGTTGTAGAAGCGGCCTTCAAATCTTGTTATTTGAACATGGTTAAGATTTCTTGCACATACTTGAATTGACTAATGAATATTCCATCCATCTTTTGTTGTACTTATAATCCAAGGAAGAAATTCATCTCTCCCATAGAACTCGTACTATATTTTGACTTCATTACTTCTTCAAACTCTAAACACATTTTCTCATTTATAGATCCAAAGATGATATCATCAACATAAACTTGAAGTAGAAGTAAATCTCTTCCTCTTTTCTTGTATAACAGGGCCTTGTCAATGGCTCCCCTTTGAAAACCATTCGCAAGTAGATGATTTGATAACTCATCATACCAAGCTCTTGGAGCTTGATGTAATCAATATAGAGTCTTGTTGACTCTGTATACTCTATTTGGATAATCAGGATCTTCAAAACTTGGAGGTTGAGTTACATACACCTCTTCTATTTTTCCATTCAAGAAAGCAGATTTAACATCCAACTGAAACACTCTTATGTTCTTTGACGCGGCATATGCCAAAAAGATTCAAATTGCTTCCAAGCTTGCAAAAGGAGCAAATACTTCCTCAAAGTCAATTCCTTCTTCTTTTAAGCAACCAAGAGCAACTAATCATTCCTTGTTTTTCATTATAATTCCTCTTTTATCCTTCTTGATTTTGAAAACCCACTTGGTGCCTATAACATATTCTCCTCTTGGCTTGTCAACTAATTCCCAGACTTGCAAGTTTCTGAACTAAGCTAAATTTTCCTGCATGGCTTCTACCCAACTGTTGTCCTTTAGTGCTTGAACGATGTTCTTAGGTTCTATTTGAGATAGAAAGCAGGAATACAAACAGTTGTTTGCAGTTTCAGAGGCACTTCTGGTCACTCTTTCATGCAGGTCACCAATGATGTTATCAATAGGATGATTCCTTTGAACAAAAGAAGTTTGAATGAATTGAGTGGAATTTAAATTTCAATCCATATTTGAATCATATGGATCATGTTCTTCAATGATCAAATGTTGTTCTTCATTGTTCATTTTTGCTTCTTCATCATTTTGATCAGATGTTGAGCAAAATCATTTGACATGTTTATATTTTGAAAAATATTTTCAACATTAGCAGTCTGTCATGTTGATTATGATCTTGTTGGTTACAGTTTGATCACCAGTTATTTCAATTTTCTTTTTTTCTTGTGGGTGACCACGTTGTTCATTTTGCTCATTTGCATTTTCTTTAGAAATATTCCTTTCAAAAGAGAACGCATGGTCTTCATTAGCAACTTTAGACCATAATTTGTCTAAGTCAATTTTCTTTTCAAAAGTTTCTTCAGGAACACTTGTTCAACAAGAAATTTTTATCAATATCTTCAGGATAGATTTTGAAGGATTTGATTAACTTCTCTAGATCAAACAACCAACTTTCTCCATCAACATTATTAAACTGATTATCATTGTAAATGATATCAGATAATTCAATTACACTTAGATGATCTTTCATATATACTCTATATGCCTTTGAGTGTGAAGAATACCCAATAAAGAAACAGTCTAATGACTTTGATTGAAACTTGTTCAAGTAGTATTTGATGTTTAATAGAGAGCACTTGCAATAAAAAAGTTAAAGAAATTTGATGTGGGGATTTCTTTTGTACAAATCTCATAAGGAGTTTGCATTGTCTTTTGTTGAGAAGAACCGTATTCTGGGAATAGCATGTCGTGTTTATAGCTTCTTCCCAAAATGATACAGGTAGATATGCATCAGCATGCATGGTTCTTGTAGTCTCTATTAATTTTCTATTTCTCCTTTCTGCAACACCACTCTGTTCAAGAGTTCTTGGGTCACTGAATTGTTGAAAAATTCCTTTTGCTAGACAAAATTCAGTCATAGTACCATTCTTGAACTCAAACTAATTGTCACTTCTCATCACTTTAACCCTTGCATTCAATTGATTCTCAATTCTGGTTACAAAATTTTTGATCAAATCTGTTGTCTCGTCCTTTGAACTTAGGAAATACACCCAATTGTATCTTGAGAAATCATCTATAATTACCAAACAATACTTCTTTTTGCCAATGCTTGGAACACTAACATGACCAAAGAGATCCATATGAAACATTTCAAGCACTTGATCAACAGATATTATAAGTTTTGTTTTGAGAGATGATTTATGTTACTTTCCCTTTTGACATGAATCACAATTGTCTTCAAGCTTGAACTCCGTTGTAGGTAAAGCAATCACATGATCACCTCTGACAAGTTTGTTCATATTTTTCAAATTTATATGACATAACTTTCTATGCCATTGTTTGGATTCATTTTCAGATGCTTTTGGGACAAAGCATGTTCTAGCTCCAAAAATGGCATCTTTCATTCTAAGTTCATATAAATTGCCATTTCTTGGTGCCATCATGATTATCATTTCAGCTGGAATCACAAACTCATGTTTCAAAATGAAAAAAATGAGATTCATCAAAACCATCTTTATAACCTTTATCACACATTTGAGAGATGCTCAAAAGTTTATGTCAGGACCGATCTATCACTAATCTAAATCGTAAACAACAACTTAATGTTGAAAAGACAGTTAAAAAGGATGCTAGTGTGTAGACCCGATGAACATCAAAGACGGAATCAATAACATTCAAAATGTTGCCAAATGAGCACAAATATAACAAACACACACAAGTCACTCAAAGTATTTCTATTACTATTATCCAAGAATACAATGAAGATCTATTAGGGTGTCTAGGTGGCATGTCAGGTGTGAGGCTACTTCTTGTATGAAATTTTATGTTTGTTAAGAAAGTTTGTCAACAGTCAAATCAGACAATATTCGCTCAGGTGTCCTCTCGTTTGTCATAAATGTGGCATAAACTTTCCCTAAACAAGTACACCTGACACCTTCTAGAAACCCTAATGATTGTTACAATACATATTTAAACGTATTCAAAATATTACAAGTGTAAAAAGGTCTTCGAGTAAGCTTTCATCCTTGTCGAGCGAACCTTGTAACCATAAGTGTGCCTTGAACAGTTCTTCGAGCAAGCTTTACTTATAATATTTTCCTTAGAAAATATTCTTTAAGCGGACTTCAATCTTCATGATAATATAAAACTTTGCTCGATAATATCCTTCGAGAAAACCTGTTATTCTTGATCTCTTGAACCTTTTCCTTAACTTATTTAAACAAACTAAGTGTGTTTGTGACACTGTAGCTTTCTCTAGGTTGAACCTTACTAATAGAAGTCCTAGAATAATTTCGTTATAACTTCCTTCAAGTGTACTTGAGATCACTATTTATTGAACCTTGCTAGACCCACCAAATTACTTGGTTTAGGCTTGGTTATATCAAGGGTCTACTCTGAAAAAAACCTTGCTCGATTGAAGAACAACCTTGGTTGATGAAGTGTAGTTTGCTCGAACTAACACTTGAAGAATTCTAGAAGATAACCTTGATCGAAAGTAAGATAACTTGCTTGAATAAGTTCTAGGCTTGCTCGAAGTGCCATGTTTACTCGTATTACATACTTAGCCATTTCTATGAGGAGGATGAGAAGATTCCAATAATCCACAGTCAAATCTTGATCCCAACAATCGCCCTCTAGATTGGAACAAACTTAGAAGCACCAAAACACCTGTAGGTTACTTACACTTGTCTAAAATATACATCAAATTCTAAAAGCAATAAAATACAGTACTTAAAGAAAAATTACATATTCAAATGATATCACAAGGACATTACAAATCAAAATAACATAAATAAAAATAAAAGGCTTTTATCTTCTTGAGCTCCCTGCTTCAGATCTTTTTTTAAGCTTCACAACAGCAGCCTTTTGTTGGAAAATTGATATCTTCCTGTGGAATGTATGTTAAGCTGGAAGATTCCACCTCATAATATCGTTAAGATCATCCACATGAAGATACTATAAATCAGTATCATGCTCAATAATTTCCAAGGCCACACCTTCAAAAATTTCTCAAGATGAAAGATTAAGTTTGTCTTTCATAGTGAACTTGAGAAATTCATCCATTTCATTGGACTTCACAATTCGGCGTGATCATTTGGGCAAGAGGATTAGAGGCTTTCCTGGATTTTCCATAGAATAACTCAGTCATCCTTATATCGCTCATCATCCTCTGCCTTTTAATCTTCTCAGCTTCAGTGTATTCCAACTTTCTCTTCTTGTTAAGTAGAGGAAATCCCTTTCTTGATTGTTCTATTAAGTATTTATATAGTTCATTCCTCTGTTGTCCTGCAAACATATTCCTCTACTGATAAATATAAAGATGCAGACTATCTAAGTCCTCCAATTGTTCCCAGTTGAAGTCTTGAAAGTCATCCTTGAATACTATAGTTCTCAACTCACCACTAAACATAATTACTTTGAGTGTTTTGGTCCGTGAATAAAAATACAAATTCTTTGGTAGGTTGAACTTGGTGGTGGGGATTGGGACACTGGTTGTGGAAGTCCTTGATGTATACTGCCTTTGTGTTTGGGGTCTTCTCATTGCCCATTTTATTCATAAATTTTTACAATGTCTTCTTTCTTCATCATAATAAACTTAAGATAGTCACCCCCTTCTTTAGACAGGATCTTAATCATCTCTCCATTGTTTCTCTGTCCATATGGTCATTTGGAGGAGATCTTGGTCTTCTTAAAGATTGTCTGCTTGGAACAGATTGTAGAGACATCAATCTTCTATGCTCCTTTTCAACTTGGTCCCAGTATATCTTTTCTTTGTTGAATAGATCTTTTAGTTGAGATTTGCTTAAATGATCAAATACTCCGGCTGGCATTCGTTTCTTCAACATAGCCTTCCTCAGAGTATTGATTTTCTTCTTATCTTCCCAGGGCATCAGATTTGTAGTTGAATCAACCTCAAAGGGTTCTTTCTCCACTTCAGACAACAAAGAAGGAGTTTGAGTTGGTTTATCAGTTTTAGATTGATCCTTCAACTCCTTCTTGTATTTGGCAATTTCTGACTCATATAACTCTTTCTTTTGCTCTGCATTCAGATTTCTCACTTTATCACATGCCCTTTTGCTTCCAACAATCTCTCAAGAAGAGTCTCTTTATATTTTTCAGTTCTTTTCTTTTCTCTTCATCTAGCGAAGCCCTGGCTATATCAGCCTTTTTCTTTTCTCACTCTATCCTCTTCCTCCTCTTGTTTCATTTCTCTTATCTTTCATTGTTTTAACTATTCAGTTGCAGCATCAGCTTCCTTCATCAATTGCTGTGAAATCCGTCTGAACATGAATTCTACATCTTTTTTTTGAATAAATTCAACATGTTCAAACGGAATCCCATTTTCAACAAGGAATCCAACCTTTCCTCAACTTTTCCTCTGTTCAAGTCTTCTCTTTTCATCCTCTGTTTCTTTCAATTGTACAACTTTGTATGAACTTTCTAAGTCTTAAAAATTCATATTGCTCGGCTTTCTTCAGTGTAGTTGTCTAACTTGAGATAAGTCAGATATTGTTTTATCAGCCGTTTTCTATTTTCTCTGATCTTTCTCAACTCTTCCTTCTTTCTTTCAAACATCAGATCAAGGTTCTCTTCTGACATTTCAGCCAGATCTTCAAACCTGAACCCTTTTGTCAAAAAAATAAATTATTTTTGTACATTTTCTTTTCAATTCATTTTTCTTTCTTGGTTATCCACATGCTAAATCAACATCTTTGACAGTTCTTTGATCATCTTCAACATCTAAGGCCTTTATGACTTTTTAAATCACATTGTCTACGTTTTCTTTTGTGGCCTTTTCTGTTTCTTTTTTTTTGAATCAACTTGAGTAGTGACACAAATACTCCCTTGATCTCTTCCCATCCTCAAACTGTTTCATTATTTTTCTTAGTTCTTAAATTGCTTTCAGACATCATTTGGTTCAGGAACACTCTTTCTTGAATTTCTGTCATTCTTTGCTCATAGACGATTTTGGCTTTTAATTCTTATTCATCAATGTACAGAAAATCTTTATTTCTTATTGGAGAATTAATGAGCTGCAATTGATCAGTTTCTAATGCAATCCCTTTTCCTTTGAGCTTCTTTCTTTCATTAACTTGATTTTCTTCTTTTTCTGGTAAGTCATTAGTTTTCTCACGATCTGAACCATTATCATCATAAATTAGTAGAAGATTTAATGAACTGTCCCCCTGTTTTGGTGCATCTAAGGTCTTCTCAACGTTAAACATCAGCGCTTGAATTTTATTCAATGCCTTATTTAGTTCTTCTTCAAACTCTGATTGATGTTTTTTTGTAGGAATCAAGACAAGTCAAAATGGAATCCATTTTAATCTGTAATATCAATCAAAATACACACAAAGTAGTGATTAGTCAATTAATCATCAAATTGTTAGAAATAATCAGGACTGAGTGATAATTAAAGGATAAAAAATAAACGATGATTCTTTGGTAACCGTCTTCTTGAACAATAAAAATACCTATACACAACATAAAGATGTGAGTTAATCTTGAAATTAGAAATCAATGATTTGATTAAAATATGAAGGAATATATTAATAACACATTTCCACTATCTGACTTGATGAAAGCGACAACATATTAAAAAATGACAATATGGGTGTAAGGTACAAATATGCAATTGGTTGAGAGAAAAGTTACTGAAAAATTTCTTTTTGATTCCCTCTTTACTATTGTACATTGGGTATTTGAAGTGAAGTATTAAAAGCATTTTCCGTTTAGTAAATGAATGCCTCCAACCACCTAATACTCAAATACAAATCCTTTCAAAGGGCAAACCTTACTTAAATATCTTAGCAACACAAAGTTTACTCGATTCTGCTTAGACAAACAAAGAGTTAACATTGTTCAGTGTTATACTTTCAAGTATACTCAAAAAGCAAAGTTTACTCGAAAATACCTCAAAAGCATAATGCTTGAGAATACTTATAATGTTAAATAATAACATATAAGTGTGCTCAAAGAATAAAGTGTGCACGAGAAACAAAGTTTGTTTGAATACACTTGAAATGTGCAAGTATTATTGAAGAACACTTGAGCTATTATTTTAATATACATGTGTGCTCTAAGCATGCAGTTTGCTCTATAAACAAAATTTACTTAAAAAAACACTTGCAATTAGAAATAAAGTATTCAGAAATATTCAACACTTAAGTAAATCAATATTTCAACAAGTATGCTTGACAATATTCCAGGTTTACGTGATAGAGCTAAACATCAACTAAATAGTCAAGATTACTCAAAAAATATTCATTATGATCAATTTCAATCAGAAGTCATAAAGTATGCTTGAAATAAACAGATTTCAATTAACCACACAAGTTTACTTGAAACACATATTCAGAGCATAGTTAGACATATTCATATTAAACATTCATCAAGTATGCTTGAATGAGTTGAGCTTCAAATAAAACAACTTAGTTTACTCGAAGGTTCATAAACATCAATGTTTACTCGAAAGTACATAATCAGACATATTCAGAGCAAAAATGCAACACTTTTTTGTCTTAAACTTTACTGTCAATCAGTTTTCTCATTTTAGTTCAAAGTTTAAGAGCAAATGGTGCATAATGAGATCAAATTTCTGTTTAATCATTCAAACCCTTTTCTTTTTTATGAAAAGATCTCAACATGGGATCATATTGATTAAGTCACCTTTAATACTTCATTTTTAGCATAATTGTGACACATTAGACAGGTTAATAGCAGGTATTTAATTGGCACAAATTTCATTACTTTGGTGATATGCTTAAGGTTCAATTAGTTTCATAATACATAAACGAATAACACTTATTGCACTATGATGTTCCATAACTAGTTTCAAGGCTATTTGGTTTCTCCAGATCACCCAAAATTGACTTCAATCCCCTGATATTTGGTTAAACTATTTTCATGACAGAACATTTATAAATTTCTTAAGATTTAACTTTTCAAAACTTTTCAAACTTGAGGTTGAACGTTGGACTTACATGCCACGCAATACGAACTTACATGCCTTACATTCAAGGTTTCTAGGACTTACATTGATGCCCCACCTCTGTAATTGTCACACCCC
Source organism: Bidens hawaiensis (assembly GCF_021521415.1). NCBI lineage: Eukaryota > Viridiplantae > Streptophyta > Magnoliopsida > Asterales > Asteraceae > Bidens > Bidens hawaiensis. Next base: position 18,620 of record NW_027501005.1, on the reverse strand, counting down.
GACTAGGTCAATGTGGAAGCTTAATACGGGAATGTAACAGATAACTCTGGTATCAACTACATTGTTTATAAAGAAATTAAACAAACTAATTTACATCATATTACATTGGTAGGTACTAAGTTTACAAACTAGATGAAAACCATATAACCAGGTCTTGCGGATGCTTATTCGTTAATATATACTAGTGTCTATGTACATCGATTCACTACACTTCTAACACCGAGCACATAAGCAAATCATTTCAGCTCCGGCTTACCAAAAAAGCATGTTAAAACGGGTCAACTACGTCTAGTTGGTGAGTTTCAAGTTTCACGAGTACGAACGAAAATCAGTATACGAGTTCATAAAGTTCATGATTTGTATGTATGTATGTGTATGATGTTTTTATACTAAGCCACAAGTGAAACCGAAACGAGCTATAACACATGGCCACTCGTGCCCATGCACTCCCGTTGGCATTTAACAACCACTTTGCCCCAAAGTATGTACTATGTCTAACACCACATAGCAAAATGTAACAAGTTAAATGACTATGTGCAACTGGGTTAACATGTTCCGACATAGCCCTCCGGCCCTGTTAGTTGGGTTTGTCAAACCGATAGTACTATCCACACGTCACCGGCACGAAGTTAATCACTTGTGTTTGTAGGGACTTTCAAGTATTAGTACTTAGATCATTCACATCATCACACGTTTTCAAGTATATAAATATATGTAAACATGCTTTCTACCCCAAAAGTTCGTAAAACGGTTCAGAAAGTGGGTTCGTGAAACTCACCTTAATGTAGATCAAGCTGGGAATACGTATCAATAACTAGAGTGTCTCGATTATAGCTTGAATCCTATAACCGGTATAGTATCATTAATACTAGTACAATATTTAAACTAAATCGGGCTGTATAACTAGTCTGGGTATAGCTGTTAGGCCCCGAACAAGACCATGGTCTTAGATTGTGACGTTGTACACTATGAAATGTTCAAAACCAGATTTGGCTCCGTTTCACCGTTTTCCGAGCCTAGCCAAGTTGATCGTTTACACGTTTTGGACATAAGTAATATCACATAAACTTAGGTAAACATACTGATTAATAAAATGATATGGTTTTTGAAAGAATTTTAAGGTTTTGGTATCTGGATTGATCACAGGGTTCGTTTCCGTTTTCTTACGGATTTGATTATATAAAACGCTTACAATCCATCCGAATTGTCCGGAATCCTTGTAAAAAGTTCGTTTTTATAAATTCATCCAAACTATGATATTTGACCACTTTCGACATGCTGACATACCAGTTAGTTCGTTAAATACAAAACTGCCAGTTTTGTTAAAACGAATACAATTTAATTCTTCAAATATCCATAACTATTTATGCAATTCTTTATAAATTATGAGAATTTTATTAAAAATAAAATAAAATCTGTATAATTTTATAAAAATATTTTCGGAATTTTGTTTCTTATTTATCTACTTATTAAAATTCATTTAATGTGTTATAACTAAGTGATAAATAACCCGTTTATACCAAATGACATCTGAAAATTCCGATAATTTTTCCATGTGGCTAAAATACCATGACATAGCTCCTGAAAAATCTCCAGAATCTAAATCTTTGGCCAAAATGCCTTTTTGTGCGTTTTCGGCTGTTAAACTCGATTAAAACATAATTGCACGAACAATACTTAGACATCTCCAAATGTCCCAAAGCATTACCAGTAATCTTACCATAATATTTCGAAGATCCAAACCAAATTTCATAATTTTTCATGAATTTTAGCTATTTTTCCCATATAAATGCTAATAAACGGTAATAAATTCGCCAAATATTCTCAGTTTAACGAAAAATTACGAATTTGAACAGGGACTCACTTACATGATTTCTAAAGTCCCTGAGAAGTTTCATAACCTAAAAACTAGCACGTAACAATCAAAGCACAAACAGCCCCTAAACTAGTTAATACGGTATTACCTTGTCGGTTTTCAGTGGTTTTCGATGGTTTAAACGACTCTCCAGGTTTTGGGTCACAATTCAGTGAATTTACAAATCATATAACATCAAACCAAGCATAAATCATCCATAGAATAGCCTTGTTAATTAGGGTTTCGATTTTGTTTTCAAACCGAACTTTCGAACCGTAAAAATGACATATTCATGTTCTAATCCTTGTTTTTGGTCAAAAATCTATATGTTTCTGCTTTGTATACATGTTTAACCTCAAAATATGATTTTTAGTTGATCTTTATGATTTTTGGATGGTTAAACATGTTTAAAACTAATCAAGACTTAATTTTTCATGTTTAAACTTTGTTAATCAAGCATGAAATGAATGAAAATTTGAAGGTTACCTTTAGGGTTTTTGCTGGATGATGAAGAAATCAGCTGTGTTTTTTTATCTATGTTGAAGTTTGAGTGAAAATATCTCCATTTTTTAAATATATACAACAAACTAGAAAGGGGGTCCTTCCCCTATCTTGAAGCCATCCCATAGAGGGGGCTCATTGGGACTCCTCTTGGCCCATTAATTCCTCGTTTCCCATTCCATGCATAAATCTGGGTCCAAAATTTAATTCGGGTTTGGTTTTTCGCAAGAAAACTAGTTCGAGTGCGAAAAACAACGCGAAAGCGAGTGTTTTTCCGCCCATTTTTGTAAAATAAGAAAAACGTACTGACTCGTTGAAAAAATCCAAAATATTTTCACGGATTGCTTAGAACATGTTATATAAGTGTTTTATAAATCTTCTATGGCTTAACGGATGCTACAATGCTCGTTTTGGTGTTAACGATTGCGTTTAAACTCATAGCATATCGATAAACGAAACCTTTTTCGTTTAAATGGGTTTAAACGTACTGGGGCCTAAATATCACTATGTTTGCCTCTAATATATATATATATATATATATATAACTCATATATGACCCCTCAGTATATATACGGGTCATAATCAATATTGGTTGGTTACTCGTTTAATCACACCGAATTAACCGGTTTATCGTTTACTCACTACTTATTGAATAAAGTATACCTCGTTTTGTCACCAATGTCACATCCCCCCCCCCCCCCGTTAAGAAATTTTGTCCCAAAATTTGATATGTTAACGGTTTTCTTTTTAGGGAACAGGTGTGGGTATTTCTTTCGGAATTCGTCTTTTTGTTCCCAAGTAAATTCGGGTCCTTGTTTTGAATTCCACCGAACTTTTACCAATGAAATTTTATTGTGTCGTAACTGTTTAGTCCCATCCACAATTTCTACCGGTTCCTCTAAGAAGTTGGGCTTTTCATTGATTTGCACATCTTCCTGTGCTACTATTGTCGTTTCATCAGTCAAACACTTTTTCAGATTCGATACATGAAACACATCGTGAATGGTGCCCAGTTCTAGGGGTAATTTCAATCGGTACCAATTTTTGCAATAATCTCAAAAGGTCCAATGTATCTCGGGGATAACTTACCGGTCTTTCCAAACCTTATGACACCTTTCCATGGAGATACTTTCAAAAACACCTTGTCGCCTATTTCAAAATATAACGGTTTTCTGCGAACATCGGCGTAACTCTTATGTCGATCACGGACGGCTTTTAATTTTTCAATAATCTTATAAATCTTATCAGTTGTTTCTTGAATCAAATCGGATCTTGAAATTTGAGTATCACCCACTTCCGTCCAACAAAGTGGGGATCTACATTTTCGCCCGTATAATGCTTCAAAAGAAGGGGCTTGTATACTACTATGGTAACTGTTATTGTAAGGGAACTCAATGAGTGGGGGTGTTGATCCCAGTTCCCTTTGAAATCCAGTACACAAGCACGAAGTAGATCTTCTAAGGTTTGTATTTTTCGTTCGGATTGACCATCTGTTTGACGGTGGTAAGCAGTACTCAGGTCTATTCGGGTTCCCAAAGCTTCTTGGAACTGCTTGCTAGAAATGTGATGTAAAGTGACTGTCTCGGTCTGAGATAATCGAATGTGGTACTCCGTGTCGGGATACAATTTCGTCAATGTAAATTTGAGCGAGTTTTTCGGTAGTGTAGTTTTTACGGATCGGAATGAAGTGTGTAGATTTGGTTAAACGGTCAAAAATAACCCAAATGGAATTGTGCTCTCGGGAGGTTTTGGGAAGGTGCCTTACAAAGTCCATGGTAATCTGTTCCCATTTCCATTGTGGGATTTCGGGTTGTTGTAACACTCCCGAAGGTTTTTGGTATTCAGCCTTAACTCTTGCACAAGTTGCACATTTACTTACATACAAGGCTATATCCTTTTTCATGCCAGGCCACCAGCAGAATTCTTTAACATCCTTATAAATCTTATCAGTACCTGGATGAATAGAATATTTGAATTTGTGTGCTTCATCAAGAATCAGTTCACGAAGTTTATGAAGTGTTGGAATCCATAACCGATTTTTATAATAATATACTTCATCAATTTTCTTCTCAAAATTCTTTTCATTTTCATGTAGTTCTTCCTTTTCTAACTGATCTTATTTTAAGGCTTCGTCTTGTGCAACACGGACTTGTTCGGTTAGGCTACTTTAGACAGTCATTCCGAGTGCTCGTACCCTCAATGGTTTAATTCTGTCCTTTCGGCTTAAAGCATCAGCTACTATATTGGCCTTACCCGGATGGTATTTAATTTCACAATCATAATCATTTAACAGCTCTACCCATCTTCTTTGTCTCATATTCAGCTCCTTCTGATCAAATATGTGTTGCAGGCTTTTGTGATTAGTATAGATGGTACTGGTTCCGTACAAGTAGTGTCTCCAGATTTTTAATGCAAGAATAACTGCTCCCAGCTCCAAGTAGTGGGTTGTAAAATTCTTCTCATGTACTTTAATTGTTGGGAGGCATACGCTATTACTTTCTTTCATTGCATCAGTACGCATCTTAAACCTTTACGAGACGCGTCACAATAGACCACCAAATTCTCAGTTCCATCTAGAAGACTTAATATTGGAGCTTCACATAACTTTTGTTTTAACGTTTGGAAGGCCGATTCTTGTTCTTCTCCCCAGTCATACATTCGATCTTTTTGAGTTAGGAGGGTTAAAGGTTGGGCAATGCTTGAAAAGTTTTCAATAAACCGTCGGTAATACCCGGCTAATCCAAAAAATTGACGAATTTCTTTCGCTGATTTAGGTACTTGCCAATTTTTAATAGCCTCAATTTTACCTTGGTCTACTTGGATTCCTTGTTGATTCACAGTGTGTCCTAAGAATTGTACTTCTTGTAACCATAATTCACATTTGGACAGCTGATGTGGTGAAAACAGTCAATTAAATATTAACTAAACTAAACAAGTAATAAAAACTAGACTTATAACTCAACTACACAAAACACCGGCAATTGAACCAAAAAATTGTACTAAGCTAAGTATGTCCGGAATATTGAACCCACAGGATTCTATAAATTACATTAATTAACTAATTAGACTCGACTTACGACACGACTGTTTATTATTAATATTTTAAGGGGGGTTTTAAACTAATATTAAACTAAAAAATAAATAAGCAAGTAAACAAGAAAACAAGCAATTATACTCAAGATCGAAAGCAATCAGAGAAAGAATCTACCTAGGTAAGAATCCCATGTATCAACAATCATCAAGCAATGGACAAATAACATGATATGGAAACTGATTTCTAAACGTATTCATCTAACAAACCCTAAGGACCATTGACTGAATCAAACGAAATCCCAAAGAATGAATATTAGATTACTAAGCAATCAGTTATATTTATTTCCTCACGGTTATCAAATAGGGTTAATTAATAGTATCTAAAGCAAGCAATCTTACGAAACACTAAACCCTAGATAACTTGATAAACTTATCATGACATCATGAACAAGGATCAACGCACTAAGCAAGAATTTTTGCTTTTTTTTTCTTGTTTAATCTTGTTAAATCTTGATAATTATCTTCCTTAAACTCCTAGTAACGTTTAGAACCTTCTAGAACTTGCTTCCCTTGTTTCTCCAAGCCACCACATATATGAAAACATAACAAAACATTAGTGAAGTAATCATATAATCATTAACGAGCAAAACGAACTCAAACATATTATGAAATGATAGAAAGAATTGGATTTAACATGCAAGACACCAAAAGATTAAAAACACGATAAATATCAAATAAACTTGACTCAAGACCTTAAATAATAAAAAATTAACGAAACTTGAATCAACCTGAACTCAAAACATTAGGTAAACATAAATTTACAAGGGAATCGAGATGTATAAATAGACGTGTATCAAATATCCCCACACTTACTCTTTTTTCGTCCCTGAAAAAGTCTAAAAACATATAGATTAATTTTAAAGCTTAGATAAACGCAAAAACCGCGATCACCGATATTGTTTTCCACTTAAACCCATGCCTTAATCTTTACCGGGACAAATAAGATCCGACAATAATATTACTTAGTGGTTTACACAATTAAGACCCGCTTATTTTCAGTTTTTACCGGACCAGACCACCCCAACTTGACTTAAATCTCAAAATTAGCAGAATTAAAACTTTTGTTGCTCTATTTTTTTTCATGAATAGTTAAGACGATCAAGGGTATTCTTTATCCACCTAAGCTTAAGCATCAAAGTCTACCAAGCAGCCATTAGATACGATTAAGGTACAATTAATTAATAGCTAGTGTTCCCCACAACATGACATACCCCCGTTATCAAGCAACACCCCGAAACCATAACCATAGGTGAGTATGCAAAATTTCATCTGTAGGGCTTACATGTAGCGTGTCCCTTGTGGTCTGTTTCTTAATGGTAATGAGACGCGAGCAAGGGGACCCCACATGGCTAACAGCGTGGCTGATCAAGTCTGTAGTGTATTTGTACTTTTGTACTCTTATGATCATGTTTATCGACTTAAAAGGGTTTGCTCTATTGGCTTTATTTTAAATATTCACAACCCCACTTAGGAATTGTGAATACCTAGATGAATAGATTGCATACAGACCCATGGTCTCCGGACCCGAAGCATCCCATCAATACAAGAATTAAGGTTATAAAACCATACGCCGATGAGGTGTAAAACAATAAACTAGCAGTTTTAAGTTTATATCACAGGCTACACGGCATACTCTAACGTTAAACCTACCCAAGCATCATATGATAACGTATTTAGATTTTTTTTAAATTTATGACATTTCCACTTTTCATACCAATAATTGAGGCTTGAGTATGGCCCGACCTTTCATTACTTATTTTCCATGGACAAAATGTTTTACCCACAAAAGATTTCCGTTAAAACCATTTTATCAAATTTTCCCTTCCATTTTCAAGGATGAGCCTACCGACACATCCCAAGTTATGTGCGTGTTGTTTTATTTATCTCATATTATTAGTAGTTTGAAAAACCGATTTCCCAATATATATCATTATCTCCCACTTTAACGCAAAAAACTAAAATCAATGGACATTTTTAAAACATTTTTCAATTTTTTTTTAATTTTTTAATTTTTTTTTCAATTTTTTTTAACATAAACTCGATTTAAACTACAACTCAAATATCCTATCCACACACTTAAATTTTGCATTGTCCTCAATGCAAGGATAAGGACGACTTAAAATAAAAATAAAATTATAAATAAAGTCGGACTACAAAAACTAAGACTCTAAAAATTATAAACAAAGCAAAATAAAAAGTTTAGAGTCTTCTTCCATGAATGCCCTCCAATTACGAACGTGCTCAGCAAATGGTAACTCCTTTTCTAACGAACGTAAGCGGCAAAACAAAACAAACATATCTAAAAATGTATCTTATCACAACGATAGATATTATGCAATTAAAGTATTTCACCAATAAATATATAAAATATGAATAATTAGGAGCAAATAAATAAGCATGAAGTATACGGCTCCACTGCTACATCATCCCCACACTTGTCTTTTTCATTAAATTCTTCCTTGGGGATCGTCTCTCTAGCTTATACAGTCTTTATTTTACCTAGTAAAACTCAAAAACACCAAAACAAAGAAGAACTACAAAATACAACGTTAGCGACTCGATGACTCAACGAAACTAAGAAAATAAAAACTAAAATAAAGAAAAATCTACAAACTCCACACTTGAGTTTTCACTCAAGAACCTATGTTTATGTTAATCACGTGGCGGACTGCGTGGAGCTTTCTCCACCTCAATAGAACTCTAATGCCCTTAAAGATACCGAATCACGATCCGACCATTCAATCTTGGTCTTCTTTCTAACACCATGAACCTTCCCAAACTTACGCTTACCACCACCTTTTACTCCAACATGCTTCACCATTTCCCGAGAACTAGAAACCACTCGCTCCTTCCCCACACTTAAACTTACAGAACGGGAATTGTCAAGACTAGGTCCCATGCCCGAGATAACTGATTCTATCGAGTAAACTGGGTGACATGGATCAATAAGACCGTCTAGACCACTCGGATGTCTCATGGACTTAGTCAAATAGGTGGCACTATCATCACCGGCTCTAAGAGTAATCTTACCTTCAAACACGTCAATGACCGCCCTAGCAGTACGTAGGAATGGGAAACCTAAAATGATTGGAAATCTCTCGTCGGCCTCCATATCTAAAACAACAAAATCTACGGGGAAAACCAAATTATCTACCTTAACGAGCAAATTCTCCACCACACCCCTCGGATACTTAACGGAACGATCAGCTAAAGATAACATCATACGAGTAGGGGTGAGCTCTCTTAGGTCTAGCCTTTCATATAAAGAATATGGCATAAGGTTTATACTAGCTCCTAGATCGGCTAATGCTTGACATGTCGTATCACTTCCGAAAAGGCACGGAATGGTAAAAATACCGGGGTCGGGTAATTTCTCCTGAACTTTATTGAGCACTACTGCGGAACACTCTCCATTTAGGGGCATAGTCGACAGCTCCTCCAACTTATCCTTTCTTTTAAGAAGGTCTTTCAAAAATTTGGCGTACTTAGGCATATGCTGAAGGACTTCTACGAATGGAAGGTTGACATTCAATTGTCTAAATATATTAAGAAAATGCCCGTAATCTTTAGTATACTTTTGATTTTTTAGACGATCGGGATACAGGACATAGGCTAGGTCAATGGTGTGTGGTGGTGGCCGGGCTCCAACCGGCTTCTTATCGGTGTTTTTCTTAACTTGTGGCTGCATGATTGGTGTTGTACTATGTGACATACCTGGAGCCTCTATTTCTATCTCCTCATCTATCAACTCATCATCCCTATCCTCCCTAATTTCTCTACTAACTACCTCCGGACCTAAAACCCTACCACTACGAGTGGAGATGGTGTTCAATTGAGCAGCCGGATTAGTTTGAGGGATACCCGAAAACTGACTTGGGGGCCTTTCTTCTAAACGACGAACAATATCACCAACAGTCCTTTGAATATCGAGAATAGAAGATTGTTGATTCTTGAAGAGCAAATCGTGTTCAGCTAACTTTTTCTGTGTAACTTGATCTCTCTCCAAGATTAGCTTCATCATCTTTTCCAAACACCCCATTCCACCGTTCGAATCATGCATATTATTTTGAATATTAGTACAATCGGTGTTATTATTACTGAAATACTGACCTTGTCCTTGATTATAAGAATTTTGAAATCCGGGTGATGTACCCAACGGACGCCAATTAGCATTATTCTGATTCGGGTTCTTCTAAGTCTTCCAATTCTGACTTTTGTTGTTGTAATTGTTGTGAAACCTAGTCTGACCAGCAACGAAATCGACCTGTTGATTCATCACCGGGCACTCCAACGTACCATGTCCACCTCTACAAAACTCACACCTGTCCACCTTGGCCTTCAGCTCCTTAACCTCTCGGGTCAGTGATTCCAAAATAGCAGCCACAATAGTATCCAGATTAACCTGGTGTACACCTCGAGCGGATGAGGATGTACTGCTGACGGGAGTGGAATTCCCTAGATATGGCTCTTTTGCATGGTCTGATTGAGCGAAGCTCTCAAACATCTCGTTACATTCGGCGACATTCTTCCTAGCCAGTAGACTTCCTCCCGCAGCCGTGTCGAACCGAACTTGGGTTTCGTAGTTCAACCCATTGTAAAATTTCTCCACGAGAGCCAATGATGTGAGACCATTCTGTGAGCATCGAGACAGCAAGCTCTGAAAATGCTCCCAAGCATGACGATGTTGCTCCCCCGGTTCCATGTGAAACGAGTGAATCTGATCGCGAAGAATTGCAGGTTTAGCAGGTGGGAAGTATCTCTTAATAAATGCAGAACGCAGTACTTCCCAAGTGGTGAACGTGCCAGGTGGCTGCGTGTCAAGCCAAGTAGCTGCTTTCCCTGCAAGTGAAAACGGAAACAGATGTAAGAAAATAGCATCTTCGGTAGCACCTTGTAGATTGAAAGTTTTCAAAACGCGATAAAGTCGGTTAGTGTGAGCCGGTGCATCCTCGTCATCACGCCCCGTGAACTGATTAGTTTGAATGATGTTGTTCATGACGTATGACGGAATCTGCCACGAGTTGGATTGTTGATTGCGGGAACGACGATGCATGACTGGTTTCCGTTAAGCCATCGAAGGCTTGAGCAACAATTGTTCTATCGTCGGCCATTTGAACGTCTGGTTGACTTCTCGGACTTTCCGGTGGCGAACTGGATGGTGATGATTTCGGTGTAGAAGTAGCTTCCGACGGTGGTCCTTGCGAACGAAGATGTGGTGTAAACCTTAAGGACGCAACGGACTAAGTGAGTAGACTCGAATACTTAAAAATAAAAATAAACTAAAACTAAATTAAACTAAAATTTAATTAGACTCCTACAACTCTAACGAAAATAAAACAAATAGCACGTATATAGCAAATAAGTCCAATTAAAACTAAATAACGCAATTGCCAAGAGTCCCCGGCAACGGCGCCCAAAACTTGATGTGGTGAAAACAGTCATAAATATTAACTAAACTAAACAAGTAATAAAAACTATACTTATGACTTAACTACACAAAACACCGGCAAGTGAACCGGTCAATTGTACTAAAGCTAAGTAAGTCCGGAATATCGAACCCACAAGACTCTATTAATTACGTTAATTAACTAATTAAACTCGACTTACGACACAACTATTTATTATTAATGTTTTATGGGGGGTTTTAAACTAATATTAAACTAAGAAAATAAATAAGCAAGTAAACAAGAAAACAAGTAATTAAACACAAGATCGAAAGCAATCAGAGAAGGAATCTACCTAGGTAAGAATCCCATGTATCAACAATCATTAAGCAATGGACAAATAACATGATATGGAAACTGATTTCTAAACGTATTCATTTAACAAACCCTAAGGACCATTGACTGAATCAAACGAAATCCCAAAGAATGAATATTAGATTATTAAGCAATCAGATATGTTGATTTCCTCACGGTTATCAAATAGGGTTAATTAATAGTATCTAAAGCAAGCAATCTTACGAAACACTAAACCCTAGATAACTTGATAAACTTATCATGTCATCATGAACAAGGATCAACGCACTAAGCAAGATATTGTCACTATCTATCCGACCATGCAATTGACCAAGACACATGAACAACTCCTCACCTTACAGCTATTGGAATTTAGCAAAACATTTAAAACCCTAACCAACTATCAACAAGCTTCTATGATCTAATAGGCCTATTTAACGATAATAATCAAAACACTAAGTAATTGATTACACATAAACCCTAAATCTAAGAACACAATCAATAGATAAAAGATCCATGTGAAGCAATAGTTAACAATCAATCAAAATAATAAATACTTATACGCATCATGAAAACAAAACCAAGTCTTTACTATTAAATAACGAAATCCATAATCAAACAATTATCCAAAGCAAGAATCATGCATCAAACATGTTCATCAAACCTAAGTAGACATGAAGTCTAGCCTAGCATAGTTATAATCAAAGAACAAAACCAAATAACAAAAGGAAACATCATGAAAGATAATGAACAAGAACAAAGATAAAAAATGAAAGAACCCGTCTTAATCGACCCTTGAACACTTGGATGAAAGCTTGATGATCTTCCTTGATTACTAGCTTCAAAACCTTCACAAACCCTTGGAAAATCGGCTCCAATTAAGTCTAACTCGGCTAGGTTTGCAAGAGATGTTTATATAAGCGAGTAACGGACTTGGACTTGCAAAGATGGCTGACGAGGGAGCCCTAGGCACCGCGCGAAGGCATATTGCCTTCTGGATTCGCGTGTGGCGGCGCCCTCCTAGGGTGGGATTTCGGATTTTTGCTTTTTTTTTTCTTTTTTAATCTTGATAATTATCTTCCTTAAACTCCAAGTAATGCTTAGAACCTTCTAGAACTTGCTTCCCTTGTTTCTCCAAGCCACCACATATATGAAAACATAACAAAACATTAGTGAAGTAATCATATAATCATTAACGAGCAAAATGAACTCAAACATATTATGAAATGATAGAAAGAATTGGATTTAACATGCAAGACACCAAAAGATTAAAAACACGATAAATATCAAATAAACTTGACTCAAGACCTTAAATAATAAAAGATTAACGAAACTTGAATCAACCTGAACTCAAAACATTAGGTAAACATAAATTTACAAGGGAATCGAGATGTATAAATAGACGTGTATCAACAGCTTTGCGTATAATTTTTCTTGCCTCAATAGTTCCAAGATTACCCGCAGATGTTGTTCGTGTTCCTCCTTACTTCTCGAATATATCAAAATACCATGGATAAACACTATCACTAATTTGTCAAGGTAGGGTTTGCAAACTCGATTAATGAGATCTATAAATACTGCAGGCGCATTGGTCAATCCAAACGGCATAACCAAAAATTCATAGTGACCGTACCGCGTTCGGAAGGATGTTTTCGGGATATCTTCCTCTTGAATTCTTACTTGATGATAACCAGATCTGAGATCGATTTTTGAAAAGTACTTTGCTCCTTGAAGTTGATCAAACATGTCATCAATTCGAGGTAGTGGGTATCTATTCTTTATAGTCACCTTATTTAACTCCCGGTAATGGATACACATCCGAAAACTTCCGTCTTTCTTTTTCACAAATAACACCGGTGCTCCCCATGGTGAATAACTAGGTCGGATAAAGCCTCTATCTGGTAACTCTTGTAGTTGGTTGGACAATTCTTGCATTTCAGAAGGTGTTAGCCGGTAAGGTGCTTTAGCAATGGGAGCTGCTCCTAGTATTAAATCAATACGGAATTCAACTTGTCGAGTCGGTGGTAAAGCAGGGAAATCATCGGGAAATACATCTAAATACTCGTGTACCAATGGGATGTCTTCTATTCGCTTTTCATCGGGGTACTTAACTGTTACGCTCGCGAAGTATAATGTACAACCTTGGCGCAAATACTTTAGGTCTTTAAGTTGGGATACTGGAGGCAACGTAGTACCAGATTTCTCACCTTGAACGATCATTGCCTCATCATTCGTAAGAGGTATTTTAACAATTTTATCCTTACAAACGATTTCAGCTTTATACATAGATAGGTAGTCCATACCGACTATAACATCGAAACTTCCCAATTCCACTGGAAGTAAATCAGTAAGGAACGGGTGGTCGTTTAGGATAAGGGAATAGTTTCGAATGATTTGTTTCACAATTATAGACTTGCCGTTAGCAAGCTCCATAGTATTGGTATCTGTTAGTTCACTAACCGGCTTATTTTCTAAGGGTAAAAATTAACAGATACGAAACTTCTATTAGCGCCCATATCAAACAAAACTGAAGCATATGGATCGGAAACTAAGAATGTACCCGTTACCACGTTTGGATCATGACGCGCTTCACCCGATCCTATTACAAAAGTGTTTCCCCTAGCTCATTGGAAGTTGATGCTTGTGCTTGGTTCTGTCTTCTTACTATATGCTGATTCAACTTGGAACAATATCTTCGAAGGTGTTCCATACTACCAAATTCGTAGCAGGTATGAAGGTTCATGGTAGTTGGGTCTTGTTGATTGACTTGTGGTCGGGTTGGTTGAGGTCAAGGTGGTTGTTGAGAACGATGGGGTTGGGCTGTTTGAGAATGTCGGTTCGGAGTATTCATTATCGTTTTACAATTTGGGGCACAATGCCCAATTTTACATATCTTTGACACATAACTGTTCGACATTCACCAGTATGATGTAAATTACATTTTTCACATTTCAACGACCCTTTGTATGTATCTTGTTTCGTGTTGGTACTGGTCATAGTATAATTCTGAGTTGCAAGGAGGATTCTTTGATTCTTAGATTTCATTTGAGCTATAGAGGTACAATCAGTTTGTTTCAGACCAGACGATTCCCCTAGTACTCCAAATACACCGTTTCTTGTAAGGTCAAAAGTAACGACGCCGACTTGTGACACGTCACTTTCTAAAGTTGGGTGGGCTATGAAATTGACTATACTTCTCACGGCTGTGGTTAGTCCCCAAATGTAGTGCTCAATGCGCTTGGATTCCGGAATAATTGGCCATGGTACTAAACGAGTCAATTCGATGAAACGGGTTGTGTAACTTAAATGATTAGGGCCTCTCATTTCCAAATTCCATAGTTCGTGTTCCAACTTATGGATCTCATTTCTTGGGTAGGAATGTTTTAATATAGGGGTTTTAACTTCAGTCCATGTCATACTGTTAATCGCTTCTCGTTCCCGAGTTTGTATAATCATATTCCACCAAAGGCATGATAAATAAACATGCTAGTAGTATACTTAACTATACAATATGGTGGACAGTTGTTGATGTTAATTACGGATTCAGCCTTTTCAATACATCTTATCAATCCTTTTAGTTCCTCAATACCATTGAAATTTAAAGGTCTATACGACATAAACTGTTCATACGAACATTCTCGACGCAGTGGGATTCTTGTTACCAGAAATATTAGTATATAGTGGGGGAGTTATATTCGTGGCATTATTTGTATTCAACGGGGAAATAGTATTCGTAGCTGCATTAGTGTTCGGCGAAGGTGTAGTATTATCGGTTGTATTGGTGCTCAATGGTTATATTTGCAAGTATGCTAGCAGTGACTAGCACTACAATTGTCAGTATCACTGCTTGTAGTTGGCGAGCAATCATTTCGCCCACCAGCACCTCAGATACAGTATTAGTTTTCTCCGGGGCCATTCTATAACAATAATCATAAAATATAGCTATGCCAAGGAACACATTTGTATTACCAATAACTATTCCTATACATATGTATTCCAAAATCAATGCATAGGCAGGCTTAACCTAGTATTGGCCAGCGCTTTAAATAGACGTACTAAAATTTATCACTAAACATAGACTTAACCCGGTAAGGGTAAGTGCTTGTAATAATAGTAGATTATTAACATCCTCCATGTCAGCGCAATATACTACTACCAATGCTGCATGGGGTATCAAAACACTACGTACAACCAACCATACTATTTTTATTTCTTTTTATCCATATGTATATAATACAATAACCACACACAAACAACCATTTAGGCTACAATAACTGCTTGACAACCCCATAACTAGGTTGTCACTCTGTTCAAGAGACGTTAAGAATGAGTATCGGATCAATGTAAGTTAATTACTACTTGTTGTATATCCAGCATGTAATCATATAGCTTACATCTTCTCCATGTGTTGGTGATTATAGCTATTAAGTGCTCAAGTATCTGATTAGTCAATACAGCTAACCAGACTGGGTCGGCTAAATAAGGAGGTTCTTGATCGGGTGTAGGTATACTCCATGTAGGGAAAGGTATCTCGGTAACAGGATACGGAAGGTTCTTCCCTTATGTCAATTTGGGTGGGGAAGGCATACTATCAGGTGGTAGTAGACTCGTACAGTCATTCTGACTAGCTCTATGAGTGAATGCAGTCACCGGGGTATAATGCGATGATGGTGTGGGAGACCTAGGAGTTCTAGTAGGTGAGTGGTAAGTACTGGTGAATCCTACCTCATGCCTAGGTGATGTTCTAGGGGAATAACTGTCACATTTATAGCCTAAAAAGTAAGGCTTATCAATGGGCGCCTCATATGGAATCACGTCATTTCTCTAAATTCCATCTATTTCTACATATTTGTTCTCCTCCGAGTCTTATTCTGGTTCTTCCTTCTCAAGAGATAGTGTTGGTACTTGATCAGTTGCATCATATCTGGTTCTCGACATTCCTCTGTACGAAGGTTAGTATAATAATAACAATTCTTAATAACATTAATTATAATAATATATAATATTAATTTTAGTTTAGTACTTACACGTATCCGTATACATTAGCACAGATAATCCTTTGTATAGATATATATTTATTTAATATTATATTTTATACACATATGTTGTTGTTTTTAACTATTAGATTGTTCAACGACTCCTTCTCGAATTCCTTCGTACAAGCAAGTCTGTCATTACGTTCCGGACCATAATAACCCACTTGTCCATTCGAGTTCATCCTGAGAATCATCAGTATATATATTATTTAATACTACTTTATTCCCAGAGCTAGTCGTGCCTACGGTTATATTAGGGTATCCTAAGGGATATCCTAATTCTTTATAACCAATGGCTCTGATACCAACTTTTGTCACACCCCGACTAGGTCAACGCGGAAGCTTAATACGGGAATGTAACAGATAACTCTGGTATCAACCACATTGTTTATAAAGAAATTTGACAAACTAATTTACATCATATTACATTGGTAGGTACTAAGTTTACAAACTAGATGAAAATTACATAACCAGTTCTTGCGGATGCTTATTCGTTAATATATACTAGTGTCTATGTACATCGATTCACTACACTTCTAACACCGAGCGCATAAGCAAATCATTCCAGCTTCGGCTTACCAAAAAAACATGTTAAAACGGGTCAACTACGTCTAGTTGGTGAGTTTCAAGTTTCACGAGTACGAACAAAAATCAGTATACGAGTTCATAAAGTTCACGAATTGTATGTATGTATGTATGTATGTGTATGATGTTTTTATACTAAGCCACAAGTAAAACCGAAACGAGCTATAACACATGGCCACTCCTACCCATGCACTCTCATTGGCATTTAACAACCACTTTGCCCCAAAGTATGTACTATGTCTTACACCACATAGCAAAATGTAACAAGTTTAAATGACTATGTGCAACTGGGTTAACATGTTCTGACATAGCCCTCCGGCCCTGTCAGTTGGGTTTGTCAAATCGATAGTAATATCCACACGTCACCGGCATGAAGTTAATCACTTGTGTTTGTGTGGACTTTCAAGTGTTAGTACTTAGATAATTCACATCATCACACGTTTTCAAGTATATAAATATATGTAAACATGCTTTCCACCCCAAAGGTTCGTAAAACAGTTTAGAAAGTGGGTTCGTGAAACTCACCTTAATGCAGATCAAGCTCGTAATACGTATCAATAACTATAGTGTCTCGATTTTAGCTTGAATCCTATAACCGGTATAGTATCGTTAATACTAGTACAATGTTTAAACTAAATCGGGCTGTATAACTAATCTGGGTATAGCTGTTAGGCCCCAAACATGACCATGGTCTTAGATTGTGACGTTGTACACTATGAAATGTTAAAAACAAGATTTGGCTCAGTTTCACCGTTTTCCAAGCCTAGCCAAGTTGATCGTCTACACGTTTTGGACATAAGTAAGATGACACAAACTTAGGTAAACATACTGATTGATAAAAGAATTTGATTTTTGAAATAATTTTAAGGTTTTGGTATCTGGATTGATCACAGGGTTCGTTTCCGTTTTCTTACAGATTTGATTATACAAAACGCGTACAATCCATCCGAATTGTCTGAAAATTTCAATATTTTTTCCAAGTGGTTAAAATACCATGACATAGCTCCTAAAAAATCTCCAGAAACTAAAGGTTCGGCCAAAATGCCTTTTCTTCTGCGTTTTTCGACTGTTAAAACTCGATTAAAACACAATTGCACAAACAATACTTAGACATCTCCAAATGTCCCAAAACTTTACCAGTGATCTTAACATAAAATTTCAAAGTTCCAAACCAAATTTCATAATTTTTCATGAATTTTAAATATTTTTCCATATAAATGCTAATAAACGGTAATAAATTCGCCAAATATTCTCCGTTTATTGAAATATTACCAAATTTGAACACGGACTTACTTACACGATTTGTAAGGTCCTTGAGAAGTTTCATAAACTAAAAACAAGCACGTCACAATCTAAGCACAAACAGCCCCTAAACGAGTTAATACGGTATTACCTTGTCGGTTTTTGGTGGTTTTCGATGGTTTAAACGACTCTCCTGGTCTTGGGTCACAACTCAGTGTATGTACATATCATATAAAATCAAACCAAGCATAAATCATCCATAGAAAAGCATTGTTAATTAGGGTTTCGGTTTTTATTTCAAACCGAACTTTTGAACCGTAAAAATGACATATTCATGTTCTAATCCGTGTTTTTGGTCAAAAATCTTTATGTTTCTGCTTTGTATACATGTTTAACATCAAAATATGATTTTAGTTGATTTTTATGATTTTTGGATGGTTAAACATGTTTAAAACTAATCAAAACTTAATTTTTCATGTTTAAACTTTGTTAATCAACCATGAAATGAATGAAAATTTGAAGGTTACCTTTAGGGTTTTGGCTGGATGATGAAGAACTCAGCTGTGTTTT
>NW_027501004.1:0-72123 GCF_021521415.1 Bidens hawaiensis | reverse complement strand
GATTACCCATCTCGTTTCGTCAAACTTGTCTTAGTCGTAATAAATACCATTCCTAAGTCAAGGTGAGTTTTCATAACCCCCTTTTAATGCTTTTATTATTTTGGGCTATAGCACGCCACATAATTTATATCGATAGTTATGCGCTTGTTTACAAACCTATTCACATTTATCGTTCGTGTTAATATTATCTCGCATCTTGTTTATGATTATACGTAAATTATATGCAACGTGTTTACTGTTTTTATGGTGGAAGTTATGCGAACACAAACGCATACACATAGTGTGAGGGTCCGACGGGACGTATCTACGCCGCTTAACGATTTCAACTTTGGTTGTTATGATTAGTGGTTCTCATTTCCCCTATTACTACGGCTTCGGTAGGAACGGGGTAGGGGCGACAATACTTGCTTTCATTTACATTACGTTTGAATATTTATTGAATGAAGATCGTTGAATCATGCATTTTATGCATATTAATATACGCAAAAACTTATGAAAGCTCACCAACATGTGTTGTTGACAGAATATATTATTTTAAACATGCTGCAAATTGATATGATGAAGTGCTAGGACAAGATAACTAGTTATAACTTAGGATTATTACAATAAATAATATTTGTATCATTTCGATGTAATGTTTTTTGTCTCATTATTTAACTATTTGTGTACTTCTGAAATTATGAATAAAATAAATGTATTGTCACTATTAACAGTGTTACGAGCTTATGAGTGATCTGTACTTTGCACCCGGGCGTATTCCGCTTAATGACGGTATGTTACATCCCGAGGTTAGGGATACATTTTTCAAACTTCCCTTGCCTACATTGTTCCATCGACCAGAGGCTGTTCACCTTGGAAACTTGATTCGGTTATGTGTACGACCGGGCGTGGGAGGCACTCGGTCCTCCGAATTTTCAAGGGCCGTCAGGGGCACAACGGACACCGCGCGACAAGCGGTGCTCTTCCAGCCACTGGACCCTACCTCCTACTGAGTCGTTTCCGTGGTGGGCCGGCTGTTAAACAGAAAAGATAACTCTTCCCGAGGCCCCCGTCGAAGTCTCCGGAATCCCTTACGTTGACGTCAGCCGCCTCGTCCAAGTTCAGGAATTTTAACCCGATTCCCTTTCGAAGCTCGCGTGAAGCACGCTCACTAACGGGCTTCCCCCGCCTCTTAGGATCGACTATCCCATGCGCAAGTGTCGTTCACATGGAACCTTTCCCCTCTTCGGCCTTCAAAATTCTCAATTGAAAATTTGCTACTACCACCAAGATCCGCACCGACGGCCGCTCCGCACGAGCTTACGCCGCACCTTCCTACTCATCGAGGCCTGGCACATGCCTCGACGGCCGGGTGTAGGTCGCGCGCTTAAGTGCCATCCATTTTCGGGGCTAGTTTATTCGGCAGGTGAGTTGTTACACACTCCTAGGTTAGCGTGAAGATTTCGACTTCTAAGACCACCGTCCTGCTGTCTTAATCGACCAACACCTTTTATGCGTTCTTGGTTAGCGCGCAGTTTGGCACCGTAACCCGGCTTCCGGTTATCCAGCATCGCCTGTTCTGCTTACCAAAAATGGACCACTTGGAGCTCTCGATTCCGTGGTACGGCTCAACAAATCAGTCGCGCCATCCTACCTATTTAAAGTCCCTGTTAATCATTACTCTTATCCCGAAGGCCAACTTAATAAGACCAAAATCCTATGATGTAATCACATGCTAATGTATACAGAGAGTAGGCTTTCTTTGAGCACTCTAACTTCTTCAAAGTAACAACGCCGGAGGCACGACCCAACCAACTAAAGCTAGGAGCGCATCACTGACGGAAGGGACTAGTAAACCAGTGCACACCAGAGGGCGGACCGGCCGACCCAACCCAAAGTTAAACTACGAGCTTTTTAACTCCAACAACTTAAATATACGCTATTGGAGCTGGATTTACTGCGGCTGCTAGCACCAGACTTGCCCTCAATGGATCCTCGTTAAGGGATTTAGATTGTACTCATTCCAATTACCAGACTCGTATGAGCTCGGTATTGTTATTTATCGTCACTACCTCCCCATGTTAGGATTGGGTAATTCGGGTGCCTGCGGCCTTCCTTGGATGTGGTAGCTGTTTCTCAGGCTCCCTCTCCAGAATCGAACCCTAATTCTCAACTTCACAGCTCCCTCTCACAGAATCGTCACTACCTCCCCATGTCAGGATTGGGTAATCGGGTTTTGCTGTACGAATTAGCTCTAGAATTACTACTGTTATCCGAGTAGCAAGATACCATCAAACAAACTATAACTGATTTACTGAGTCATTCGCAGCTTCACAGTCTAAGGTATTCACCGATCTTTAGTTGCACTAAGGGAATCCTTGCACTGGTACTTGAAATTGTCGGGAGGGAATAATGAAGCGGTGCAACAGCCCTCCAATGGAGGACCACATGTTACAAGGACCACATACTCCTCGTGGTTCGACACCCTACTTGCCCTAACTAGCTTAAGGTGATTTGAACACTCTTTAATATTGTTTTTAATAGATATTGACAGTCTAGTATCAACAAGAACCATAAGCTTCAATCTCCAAAGCTTCTGGCCATAAGCTCCAAGCTTCTAGGCCACACGATAGAAACATTTTCGAGTGTCTGGGCTCCCATTAATAAGCACAAAACTGCAAAATGGGTATGTGCATTTGTCTACGAAGAGGCATGTCGTTGAGTCCAAAAGCATTAAAAACCCAAGTGGAACTTTATGAAGAAAAAAATCAAGTTACAAGGTTTCATTATTACAAACCAAATACTTCTGACTAGGGGGTAACGTGTGTACCTTTACCCACCCACAAGCTAAGGAAGCCTAGAAATCAAAAAGCAGTAACCCTTAGCTTCTAAGCTGGGAAGCTTCACCATCACAACTTTTAGGTTGATTTTGGAAGCTCCTTGCTACAATAAATTCATAAAAGTCATCTCTGATTTAACATAAAGTTAAAGTATACCGTAAAGTAAACATGTCGACAATGAAAATAAAAAATAGATATAAAGTTTCACCAAGATGGGATGACTAGTCTCAATAAGATAAAAGGAGGAGTTTACCCTTTCCTCTTTAGAAGATTAAGTTTCCCATAGAAGCTCGCACTTCCTATAAAAGGAGACGTCCACCAAACCGTAAATAATCTCATTCTCTCTACATTCTCTTCATTCTTACTCTCTTATCACCTTTAAAACATATCATATTACAATTTCTCATGTCGGAGGCTGGTCGCAGGAGACCCCCTCCTGCTGTAAGACTAACTGGTTGTGTTCTTTTATATTAGCAGACTAAGAAGCTGTGTTAGTGTCATACAATTAGAATGTCACACTTTCATTATCGTTATACCCGTTGTAGCAACACACGACATTTGTGTAACTGGTTACCAGAGTACTCCAAAAGGCTTACCACTGCATACAACCATCCTTACCCAAGTTTGAATCCTCTAACATTGGCATTTTCCCCTATTAGTGGTATACACTTATTGGAATCGAACTGGCTCCACAAAAGGTTTTCACCAAATTATTGCCACAGACGTTTTGAACCTTAACCCATACCAGTTCGATTAATAACCATTTTTCCTATCTCAAAAACTGTACCAATCAATTGTCTTCGTTCAGAATATATTCATTTTCTTAATGATCTTGTTTTCGTTCAGTTAGGTGTTTGTTAACCGTTCGCTTATCCAACAAAAACTTAATGGCCGTATACGAACATAATTTTAGACTAAGTCGTCCTATAATAACCATATCTACCCATGAAACTGATGCTATGAATAAACCTGAATTCTCTAAGGCTATGTTTGGTTATCCGAATTTGATGAAATGACAATTGTAGTTATAAAACATTCCATCCAAAATGTGTTCGATTTGTTATGGAATTGGAAGTGAAAATGGTAACTTTTCCATCAAATTTCCATAAACAAAGAAATTCAACTTTCCTTTATACTATGAGGAATTTCTAAATTTCATTTGAAATATTTCAAAAACGTCCACATAGTTCTCTCACTTTGAACCAAAAGGAATCATAGTTAAAGATTAAAATCATATTTTTTTTCAACTTTTATAGGGTAAAAAAAAAGCAAACAAACCATTCACGCCCAGACTTCCATAATTCAGAAAGAAAAAATTTCTATATAATATAGACATCCATGAAGCTTAGGATTAAAATTTTAAATAGGAAAGATAATGCAATTGAGGACCGGGGAGAGTTGGAGAAGAATATATGCTTGACGAGAAAAATGAAGTGAAACTGGGGAGTTCAACTTTGTAACTTGCTTCACTTTTTCATTTGAATTACTTTTTTTTAAAAGACCATTTGAATTACTCACGTGTCATTTTTCCATGTGTTCATTTTAATTTCATATTCTGGTGGAAATCCACCATGTATGAAAAAACATCCGGCTCAATATGAAACATGCTATTTTTTGTTGTCATATATGGGATTTAAATTCAAGACTTCTATAATATTAAATTTTATTCTTTGAGTGTATATTGAATGATTGAACCACGGATCTACTCTTCATGGTTACCAAGACTAAATCAAAATCTAAGATGCTTAAACAAAACAACTTCACCTAAATGCCTTTTCTATTTGTAGCAAATCAAAAATAGTGCAACAACTATGAATGATCCAGGCAGGCATAAGTTAGTTTAGTTTAGTTTAGTCAAATCTATGATGTCAACCAAGCACAAGTACAAAGGTTGCTCATAAATTATAGTAGAAGGTCAGAAACATGGTTACATAAACTGTTTATTCAAACTTAACACATTGAAAATTACGAATAAGTATAATCTCCATCCAAACTAAATACTTGGACAACACAAAGTCACTTTTTTTATCATAACTTATATTCAAACCATTTCAGATCCCACCTACATTCTGGTGAATCATTGCATCAATTTCATCACCTTCGTTCATCTCAATCTGCAACATTATTAACAACACAATGTTCATCACTTTCAAAACTAGTTTACAAGTATCATATTTGTACATACTATAAACGAATAAGTTAAATGTTATGAAGGACCTCATCAGGGGTCTTTTCGGATTTAACTTGTCGTGCATCGAACAAAAACACGAATTCGTTCTTCGTCACAGATTGCGCATCACAGTAGGCGTTCATTAACTTCCTTAGCTGAGCATTGAGTTTGATCCTAACGGACACGTCAGTCCCATAATACATATAATAAATAAACAGATATATTTAACAAAAATTAATACCTACGTATATTAAAGCATAATTATAGAACCACCCAACTGCATAATAATAATTATAAACAAACTGCAACTATATTATATACCTGACGCTTGACCATGATATTGATATGCGTTGAGTGAACAATATTAGGCTTCATGTCTTCTTCTTCTCCTCCTTTATTCGGCATTGTTATGATAAAGACAATTAAATTCTAGGGTTTATTCAATGGGTGGGTAGGTGACTGGTTATGTGAGATCAAGAGAGGAGGTTTATACTTTATAGGGATTTTTGAAAAACTAAACTATAATTAATTCTAATTTGGGTTCCGATAACTATTTGAAATTAAATTTTTCAAGGCTCCAGCCGTTGTACGACACCATGCCTACTATATAGACACCGCCTATATGAATCGTATATGACCCTACAGCTCGTATAAGTGTCAGATCTTGTCGAGTAACTTTGACCAAATATATCTGATTTGTATAGAGTTATTATACTAATTGTATAGTTGTATAGACCTACAATTGTTTTTAAATATTATTTTTTGTTTTTTAAATATTCTCTTTAATCAGTTTGACAATTGAGAGAATACGAACATCTTTCTTTTTATTTTTGTAAATTTCTTTATTTTTATGTAAGACTAATAAGTATTAGTGTAAGTTAATAGCGAACAAACTTAATTTTATTTTAATAGACATTGACTCTCTGTTACGTTTTTTCTGACAACTAAATTGTTAACCATATATGTTTTCTTTGTTGTTGATAATATGAAATTTAATATTGGAATTATTTTGATGTTGTTGAGACACAAGAATTTTATTACTTTCAAATCGTATTCGTTTGATTGTCTCGCTTTATTACAAAAGATCAACATATGAGTCATGTAAGGTTGTACTACTCATATAGATCTATACTACTTGTACAGACTTATACGGCTTGTATAGGGTTATACGACTCATTTAGAAGCAAACACGATGGTGAAACACGATTGGTTAAAACCTTAAAAATGAAATCACCTAAGTTCGAATTTTATTTAAGTAGCCGGACGGACCATTCTTGTTTTTCAAACGGTAATCCGAATTAGAATAGTCATTCCCAAAACTAAATCTTGGTGGCTTAGTACCCGTTTCAATCTCATTATCAAGGTTGATATAGTCATTAATCTTACATTATTTTGCGACTGCTTTTTTCCATGCGAAAACTTTTTACTATGTGATTACTATTAATTGATACAAAGTGTTAATGTGTTTATTTAGAAAACATTTATAGTGTCAAGGCTAGATTTGGGCGAATCTGAATACCCTACTATGGTGATCTCAAACCCCACATTATAGACGATGCGCATATGTTGCGATACTCCATTCGTCCGAGAAAGAAAGATGGATACCTTCAACCTTAATTAAAGATCTTGAACAATTTTATCTTTTTTGAACGTTCTATATTATTCATGCATGGGAGATATTCTTTCAAGGCACAACGAGAGTTTTGACACATCAGTACAGTTTAAGGTACGACAAAGTCATACGATTGACAGACTGAGAGCTCTTTCTTGATTCTATGGGTGGTGGTGAATGGCCGTTCTTAGTTGGTGAAGCGATTTGTATGGTAAATTCCGTTAACGAACTAGACCTCAGCCTGCTAACTAGCTATGTGGAGGTATACCTCCAGGGCCAGCTTGTTAGAGGGACTGCGGGCTTTTAGTCCACGAAAGTTTATGGCAATAACAGGTCAGTGATGCCCTTAGTTGTTCTGGGCAGCACGCACGCTACATTGATGTATTCAACGAGTATATAGCCTTGGCCGACTCGCCCGGGAAATATTTGAAATTTCATCGTGATGATGATAGATCATTGCAATTGTTGATCTTAAACGAGGAATTCCTAGTAAGCGCGAGTCATCAGCTCGCGTTGACTACGTCCCTGCCCTTTGTACACACCGCCCGTCGCTCCTTCCGATTGAATGGGGCGGTGAAGTGTTTGGATCGTGGCAACGTGGGCGGTTCGCTGCCGGCGACATCGCGAGAAATTCACTGAACCTTATCATTTAGAGGATGTTGAAGTCTTAACAAGGCTTCTATTGGTGACCCTGAAGGATCATTGATGAACCCTGCAACAGCAGAACGACTAGTAAACATGCCCTTACATCTGGCTTTACGAGGATCGAAACTCAAGTTTTGAGCCTCGTAAAGCCTCGTTGACCTGTAGTCACGGCAGCCT
Source organism: Bidens hawaiensis (assembly GCF_021521415.1). Taxonomy (NCBI): domain Eukaryota; kingdom Viridiplantae; phylum Streptophyta; class Magnoliopsida; order Asterales; family Asteraceae; genus Bidens; species Bidens hawaiensis. The sequence goes on along the minus strand of NW_027501004.1, from coordinate 64,700 downwards.
CTCGGGGTTTCCCGGATGAAGTTCGACACAACTAACAATTCGGCACAACACGTGCCAAGGAAAACATTACTTAAATGACCCGTGTTATGTCGCCCTGGTTATGGAAAGCGCGTTACACATGGCCTCTTTATAACCCTAAACGACTCTCGGCAACGGATATCTCGGCTCACGCATCGATGAAGAACGTAGAAAAATGCGATACTTTTTGTGAATTGCAGAATCTCATGAACCATCGAGTTTTTGAACGCAAGTTGCGCCCGAAGCTTCTATCTGAGGGCACGTCTTCCTGGGCGTCACGCATCACGTCGCTTGTTGGTGTAGGGTGGAGATTGGTCCCCTATGCCATGGCGCGGTCGGCCTAAATAGAAGCCCCCTCATGAGTGACACACGACTAGTGGTGATTGATAAGACTGTCGAATCATGTCATTCGTTTGTTTCATGTAGACCCACATGTGCTGTCCTGTTACGATGCTTTGATCGCGACCCTAGGTCAGATGGGACTATTCGCTGAGTTTATGTATATCAATAAGCAGAGAAAAAGAAACTTACAAGAATTCCCTTAGTAACGGCGAGTGAACTGGGAACATTCCAGCTTGAAAATTGGACGATTTCTTCATTCGAATTTTAATCTGGAGAAGCGTCCTCAGCGGCGGACCCGGGCCCAAAGTCCCTGGAAGGGGGCGCAGGATAGGGTGAGAGCCTCGTCGTGCCCTGACCCTGTCGCACCACGAGGCACTGTTTACGAGTCGGGTTTTTTGGGAATGCAGCCCCAATAGGGCGGTAAATTCCATCCAAGGCTAAATACTAGCGTGAGACCGATAGCAAACCAGTACCGTGAGGGAAAGATGAAAAGGACTTTGAAAAAAGAGTCAAAGAGTGCTTGATATTGTGGGGAGGAAAGCGTATTAGGGATGGCGATGCGTACCGGTCGAATGTGGAACGGCTTATGTCGGTCCGCGGATCGGCTTGCAGCGTGGACCAGTGTGGATTGGTATGGCAGCCAAAGCCCTGGCAGTTGATATGCCAGTGGACATGGCATTCTACCGATCGTAGTTGGAAATGCGAGTCGTCACGACGTGCTTCGGCACGTGCGTGTTACTGACACCGGCTTGCGGGTACCCCATTCGGGCCATCTTGAAACACGGACCAAGGAGTCTGACATGTGTGCCGCAAGCGAGTTATCACTGTGGTAACTTTTCTAACACATTTAGCTTCAAATTCCGAAGGTCTAAAGGATCGTTAGGCCACGCTTTTACGGTTCGTATTCGTACTGAAAATGAGAATTAAACGAGCTTTTACCTTTCTGTTCTACACGAGATTTATGTTCTCGTTGAGCTCATCTTAAGACACCTGCGTTATCTTTTAACAGATGTGCCGCCCCAACCAAACTCCCCACCTGACAATGTATTCCGCCCGGATCGACCCGCCGAGGCCGGCCTTGGGTCCAGAAAGAGCGGTATTTCACTGAATAAGTTAAATAACGTTAAAACTAGTGGTATTTAACTTTTGACCTAGGGCTTCCACTTATACTACAACTCTCAAGTTATTTCAAAAAGTCGGACTAGAGTCAAGCTCAACAGGGTCTTCTTTCCCCGCTGATTCTGCCAAGCCCGTTCCCTTGGCTGTGGTTTCATTGGATAGTAGACAGGGATAGTGAGAATCTCGCTAACCCATTCATGGGTGTCACTAATTAGATGACGAGGTATTCGACTACCTTAAGGGAGTTATAGTTACTCCCGCCGTTTACCCGCGCTTGGTTGAATTTCTTCACTTTGACATTCAGAGAACTGGGCAGAAATCACATTGCGTTAGCATCCACAGGGACCATCATAATGCTTTGTTTTAATTAAACAGTCGGATTCCCCTTATCCGTACCAGTTCTGAGATGGCTATTCGACGCCCGGGGAAGGCCTCCAAAGAGGACCTTCCCAGTCAGTTCCCCCGCCGGAGGAAGCTCGAGCAGTCCACCGACAGCCGACAGATTCGGGACAGGGATCCTCGTGCCTAACCCTCAGAGCCATCCTTTTCTTGAGGTTACGGATCCATTTTGCTGACTTCCCTTGACTACATTGTTCCATCGACCATAGGTTGTTCACCTTGGATACCTGATGCGGTTACGAGTACGATTGGGCGTGGGAGGCACTCGGTTCTCCGGATTTTCAAGGGCCGCCGGGGGCCACCAGACACCGCATGACGTGCGGTGCTCTTCCAGCCGTTGGACCGTACTACAGACTCAAATGTTTCCAGGGTGGGCAGGCTGTTAAACATAAAAGATAACTCTTCACGAGGCCCTTGTCGACGTCTCTAGAATCCCTAACGTTTCCGTCAGCGCCACGTCCCGGTTCAAGAATTTTAACCCAATTCCCATTCGAAGCTCACGAGAAACACGCTATCTGATAGGATTCCCCCGTCTCTTAAGATCGACTAACCCATGTGCAAGTGCCGTTCACATGGAACATTTCCCCTCTTCGGCCTTCAATGTTCTCATTTGAATATTTGCTACTACCACCAAGATCCGCACCGACGACCGTTCTGTACGAGCTCACACCCAAGGTTTTGCTGCGCACGGTGCGTCTTCCTACTCATCGAGGCCTGGCACATGCCTCGATGGCCGGGTGTAGGTCGCGTGATTAACACTCTTTGTGGGTTCAAGGTTAGCTCGCAGTTCGGCACTGTAACCCGGCTTCCGGTTCATCCGGCATCGCTATTTCTACTTACCAAAAATGGCCCACTTGGAGCTTTCGATTCCGTGGTACGGTTCAACAAAGAAGCCGAGCCGTCCGACCTATTTAAAGTTAGGGAACAGGTCAAGGGCGTTGTGCCCCCGATGCTTGTAATCGTTCTCTTTACCCGATAGAACTCGCACCCAGACTCCAGCTATCATGTGGGAAACATCAGAGGGAACCAGCTACTAGATCGTTCGATTTGTCTTTTGCCCCTATACCCAAGTTAGACAAACGATTTGCACGTCAGTATCGCTACGGGCCTCCACCAGAGTTTCCTCTGGCTTCGCCATGCTTAGGCATAGTTCACCATCTTTTGGGTCATGATACACAAGCTCACACTCGAACCCTTCTTAGAAGATCATGGTCGTTCGACGGTGCACCCCGCTAGGGGGATCCCTCCAATCACCTTCCTTGCGACATACGATTTTACTCACCAGTTAACTCGCATGCTCACACTCGAACCCTTCTTAGAAGATCATGGTCAGTGTTTCAAGACAGGCACAATGGGGTGCAGGCAGGCCGGTGTCAAGATCACACATGCCGGTGTCAAGATCACACAGGTGCCGAAGCATAACGGCATCTCCACAGGCATATCAATTTCCAGGGCTTTGGCCGCCGTACCAATCCACACAGGTCCGTGCCCCGAGCCGTTCGGCGGACCGACGTAAGCCGTTCCACATCTGATTGGGATGCATCGCCGACCCTAATTCGCTTCCCTCCCAATAAATTCAGCACTCTTTGACTGTCTTTTCAAAGTCCTTTTCATCTTTCCCTCGCGGTACTTTTTTTCTATCGTTCTCACACCAGTATTTAGCCTTTCTCGGAATTTACCGCCATATTTGGGCTGCATTCCCAAACAACCCGACTCGTAGGCATCGCCTCGTGGTGCGACATGGTCCGGGAACGATGGGCCTCTCACCCTCTCCGGCACCCCCTTCCAGGGGACTTTGGCCCGGTCCGCCGCTGAGGACGCATCTCCATACTACAATTCGAACGACGAAGCCGTTCCATTTTCAAGCTGGGTTTTTCCTGGTTCACTCGCCGTTATTAAGAGAATCCTTGTAAGTTTCTTTTCCTACGCTTATTGATATACTTAAACTTAGTAGGTAGTCCCGTCTAACCTGGGGTCCCGATCGAAGCATCGTCACAGGATAGAAACATGTGGTTATATAAGGAGTCAAGCCCCCATGGAACGAACGCAAGACACAATACGACAATATTATCAACCACCACTAGTCATGCATCACTCATGAGGGGACTTCTATTTAGGCCAACCATGCCATGGCACAAGAGACCAATTCTTGCCCCACACCAACAGGTCCCGAGAAGGGATGGATGATTGGGGCGACGTGATGTGTGACGCCCAGGCAGACGTGCCCTTAGCCAGAAGGCTTCAGGGCGCAACTTACGTTCAAAAACTCGATGGTTCACGGGATTCTACAATTCATACCAAGTATTGCATTTTGCTACATTCTTCATCGATGCGTGAGCCAAGATATCCGTTGTCGAGAGTCGTTTAGGGTTACAAAGAGGCCACGTGCAACGCTCTTGCCGTAAACGGGGGCGACATGACACGGGCCCTTTGATTCATGTTTTCCTTGGAACATGTTGTGCTGAATTGTTAGTTATGTTGACCTTCATCCAGGACACCCCGAGGGGCGGCCATGAACGCAGGTCAAAGAAACTTTACGAGGCTTAAAACTAGAGCTTCGGTCCTCGTAAAGCCAGATGTAAGTACATGTTCACGAGTCGTTCTGCTGTTGCAGGGTTCGACAATGATCATTCCCCAGGTTAACTTACGGAAACCTTGTTATGACTTGTCCTTTCTCTAAACGATAAGATTCAGTGGCATTCTCGAGACATCGTTGGTAGTGAACCACCCACGTCCCCACGATCCTAACACTTCACTAGTCCATTCAATCAATAGGAGTGACATGAAGTGTGTACAAAGGGCAGGAACGTAGTCAACGCGAGATGATGACTCGTGCTTACTAGGAATTCCTCGTTTAATTCCAACAATTGCAATGATCTATCCCCATCATGATGAAATTTAAAAGATTTCTCGGGGCTGTCGGCCAAGGCTATATACTCGATAAATACATCAGTGTAGCGCGCGTGCGACCCAAAACATCTAAGGTCATCACAGACCTGTTATTGCCTCATACTTCCGTGGCCTAAAAGGCCAAAGTCCCTGTAAGCAGCTAACCATTGAGGGATACCTCCACATAGCTAGTTAGCAGGCTGAGGTCTCGTTCATTGACAGAATTAACCAAACAAATCGCTCTACCAACTAAGAACGGCCATGCACCATCACCCATAGAATCAAGAAGGAGCTCTCAATCTGTCAATCCTTACTATGTCTGGACCTGGTAAGTTTCCCCGTGTTTAGTCAAATTAAGCCGCAGGCTCCACTCCTGGTAGTGCCCTTCCATCAATTCTTTTAAGTTTAAGCCTTGTGACCATACTCCCCCCCGGAAACCAAAAACTTTGATTTCTCATAAGGTTCTAGCAGAGTCCTAAAATCAAGATCCGCTGATCCTTGGTCGACATCGTTTATGGGTGATACTAGGACGGTATTTGATCATCTTCGATCCCCCAACTTTCATTCTTTATTAATGAAAACATCCTTGGCAAATGCTTTCGAAGTTGTTGGTATTTTATAAATCCAGAATTTCACCTCTGACTATGAAGTATGAATGCCCTCGACTGTCCCTATTAATCATTACTCCGATCCCTAAAGCAAAATAATATGACCGAAATCCTATGACGTGATCCCAGGCTAATGTATACAGAGCATAAGCTTGCTTTGAGCACTCGAATTTCTTCAAAGTAACCACGCCGGAGGCATGACCCGACCAACTATGTCCAGGAGCGCATCGCCGACAGAAGGGACGAGTAATCCGGTGCACAACATAAGGCGGACCGGCCGACACAACCCAAAGTTTAACAACTTAAATATACGCTACTGAAGCTGGAAATACCGCGACTGATGGCACTAGACTTGCCCTCCAATGGATCCTCGTTAAGAGATTTAGATTGTACTCATTCCAATTACCATACTCGTATGAGCCCGGTTTTAATATATGAGGCAATGGCTAGGATCTTGGATTCCTGTTTGCGTTTCATACTTAAACACTATTTTATTAAAGGTTAGTTAAACCATTACACGAATTTGTAGATAAAGCCCACCGATCTATGTGGCAAGCATTTTTGAGATGATACCATTGTTATCCGTGGAGCCAAAAACCTTATCATCTCAGTAGACAAAACAAATAAGACAACAAAAGCCAAAGCCTTAAAGGGTACCGACACCCTGATCCAGTATCCAGACACCCTATATATGAGTAGTATGGAGTCATACAAGTTGTATGACTTTGTCGTGCCTAACACTGTACTGACGTTTCAAAACTCTTGTTGTGCCTTAAAAGAACATCTTCCATGCATGAATAATATAGAACATTTAAAATAGATAAAATGGTTCAAGATCTTTCATTAAGGTTGAAGGTATCCATTTTTCTTTCTCGATGAATGGGGTATCACAACATATGTGCTTCGTCTATAATATGGGGTTTGAGATCACCATAGTAGGGTATTCACATTCGCCCAAATCTGGCATTGACACTATAAGTGTTTTCTAATTAAATATAGTAAAAAGTTTTCGCATGGAGAAAAGCAATCACAAAATAATGTAAGATTAATGCCTATATCAACCCTGATAATGAGATTGGAACGGGTACTAAGCCACCTAAACTAACTTTTGGGAATGACTATTATAATTCGGATTACCGTTTGAAAAACAAGAATCTACTTAATTAGAATTCGAACTTAGGTGATTTCATTTTTAATGTTTTAGCCATTTGTGTTTCACCATCATATTTGCTTTTATATGAGTCGTATAACCCTATACAAGCAGTATAGGTCTATACGAGTAGTATAAATCTATAAGAGTAGTACAACCTTACACGACTCATATGCTTATCTTTTGTAATAAAGCTAGACAATCAAACGAATACGAGTTGAAAGTAATAAAATTCTTGTGTCTCCACAACATCCAAATAATTTCAATATTAAATTTCATATTATCAACAACAAAGAAAACATATTTGATTAACAATTTAGTTATCATAAAAAACGTAACAGAGTGTCAAAGTCAATAAAAAACAAAATAAGTTTGTTCGCTATTAACTTACACTAATACTTATGAGTCTTACATCAAAATAAAGATATTTAGAAAAATATAAAGAAAGATGTTCGTATTCTCTCAATTGTCAAACTGATTAAAGAGCATATTTAAAAAACAAAAAATAATATTTAAAAACAATTATAGGTCTATACAACTATACAATTAGTATAGTAACACTATACAAATAAGATATATTTGGTCAACGTGACTCGACAAGATCTAACACTTATACGAGTAGTACGGCCATACACGATACATATAGGCGGTTTTTATATAGAAAGCATGGTGTCTTACAATGGCTGGAGCCTTGAAAAATTTCATTTCAAATAGTTATCAGAACCAAATTACAATTAATTATAGTTTAGTTTTTCAAAAATCCCTGTAAAGTATAAACTACCTCTCTTGATCTCACATAACCAGTCACCAACCCACCCATTGAATAAACCCTAGAAGTTAATTATCTTTATCATAACAATGCCGGCTAAAGGAGGAGAAGAAGAAGACAAGAAGCCTAATAGTGTTCACTCAACGCATATCAATATCAAGGTCAAGCGTTATGTATATAATATAGTTGCATTTTGTTAATTATTATTATTATGCAGTTGGGTTCTATCATTATGCTTTAATATACGTAGGTATTAAATTTTGTTAAATGTATGTGTTGATTAATTATACGTAGTATGGGCCTGACATGTCCATTAGGATGAAATGCAATGATCAGCTAAAGAAGTTAATAACACCTACTGTGATTCGCAATCTTTGGAGAAGAACGAATTCGTGTTTTTGTTCAATGGACGACAAGTTAAAGCCTAAAAGACCCCTGATGAGGTAAATAATAACATTTCACTAGTTTGTTTATAGTATGTACTAATATGATACTTGTAAACTAGTTTTGAGCGTGATGAACATTGTGTTGTTACTAATGTTGCATCTTGAGATGAACGAAGGTAACAAAATTGATGAAATGATTCACCAAAATGGAGGTGGTATCTGAAATGGTTTGAATATAAGTTATGAGAAAAAAAAGTGACTTTGTGTTGTCTAGGTATTTAGTTTGGATGGAGATTATGCTTATTCATAGTTTCTATGTGTTTAGCTTTCTTGTTTACTTTTATTAGTTTATGTAACCATATTTCTGACCTTATACTTTAATTTATGATCAACCTTTGTACCTGTGCTTGCTTCACATGATAGATTTGACTAAACTAAACTGACTAATGCATGCCTGCATCATTCATAGCTTTAGTACTATTTTTGATTTGCTAAAAACAGAAAAGGCATTTAGGTGAAGTTGATTTTTTTTAATGCATCTTAAAGTTTGATTTGGTCTTGGTAACAATGAAGATTAGATCTGTGGTTCAATCATTCAATATACACTGAAGGAATAAAATTTAATTTTATGGAGGTCTTGAATTTAAATCCTATGTATGACAACAAAAAATAACATATTTTACATTGAGCCGGATGTTTTTTTAATAAACAGTGGATTTCCTCCTATATAAGAAATGAAAATGAACGCCTGGATCAATGACACATGAGTAATTCAAATGGTCTTTTAAAATAGAAAGAAATTTAAATGAAAAAGTGAAGCAAGTTACAAAGTTGTACTCACCATTTTAACTTAATTTTTCTCATCAAGCCTATATTCTTCTACAACACTCTTCGGTCTCAATTGCATTATCTTTCTTATTTAAAATTTTAATCATAAGCATCATGGATGACTAGATTATATACAATTTTTTTTCTCTCTGAATTACGGAAGTCTGGTCGTGAATGGTTTGTTTGCTTCTTTTTTTTTACCCTATAAAAATTGAAAAAAATATGATTTTAATCTTTAACTATGATTCCTTTTGGTTCGAAGAGAGAACTATGAGGAGATTTTTGAAAAATTTCAAATGAAATTTGGAAATTCCTCATAGTATGAAGGAAAGTTGAATTCCTTTGTTTATGGAAATTTGATGGAAAAGTTAACATATTCACTTCCAATTCCTTAACAAATCGAACACATTTTGGAAGGAATGTTTAGTAACTACAATTCCCATTTCATCAAATCCGTATAACCAAACATAGCCTTAAAGAATTCGGGATTATTTATAGCATTAGTTTCATGGGTAGTTATGCTAATTATAGGATTACTTAGTCTAAAAATATGTTCATATACGACCATTAAGATTCTGTTGGATAAGCGAACGGTTAACGAACACCTAACTGAACGAAAATAAGATCATTAAGAAAACCAATATGTTCTGAATGAAGACAATTGATCGGTACCGTTTTTGAGATAGGAAAACCGGTTATTACGAACTAGTTTCGGTTAGGGTTCAAACGTCTGTGTCAAAAATTTGGTGAGAACCTTTTGTGGATCCCGTTCGATTCCAATAAGTGTATACCACTAATAGGGGAAAATGCCAATGTTTGAGGATTCAAACTCGGATAAGGATGGTTGTATGCAGTGGTAAGCCTTTTGTAGTACTCTGGTAACCAGGTAAACAAATGTTGTTTGTTGCTACAACGGATATAACGATAATGAAATTGTGACAAAATAAGAGTATGAGACTAACACAGATTCTTAGTCTGCTAAGATCAAAGAACACAACCGGTTAGTCTTACAGCAAGAGGGGGTCTCCTGCGATCAGCCTCCGACGTGAGAAATTGTAATGTGATATGTTTTAACGGTGAGAAGAGAGTAAGAATGAAGAGAAAGTAGAGAGAATGAGATGATTTACCGTTTGGTGGACGTCTCCTTTTATTGGCCGCGATAGCTTCTCTGGGAAACTTAATCTTCTAAAGAGGAAAGGGTAAACTCCTCCTTTTAGCTTATTTAGACTAGTCATCCCATCTCGGTGAAACTTTATATCTATTTTTGATTTGCATTGTTAACATGTTTACTTTATGGTAGACTTTAACTTTATGTTATATCAGAGATGACTTTTTTGAATTTATTGTAACAAGGAGCTTCCCTAATCAACCTAAAAGTTGTGAGGGTAAAGCTTCCAAGCATAGAAGCTAAGGCTTACTGCTTCTTGATTTCTACGCTTCCTTAGCTTGTGGGTTGGTAAAGGTACACATGTCACCCCCCAGTCAAAAGTATTTGGTTTGTAACAATGAATCCGTTTAACTTGATTCTTTTTCTTCATAAAGTTCCACTTGGGTGTTTAATGCTTTTGGACTCAACGACATGCCTCTTCATTGACAAATGCACATACCCATTTTGCTGTTTTGGGCTTATTAATGGGAGCCCAGAAACTCAAAAATGTTTCTAACATGTAGCATAGAAGCTAGGAGCTTCTGGCCAGAAGCTTCGGAGATTGAAGCTTGGAGTTAGAAGCTACGAGCTTCTTGTTGATGCTAGACTGTCTCTATCTAGTTAAAACAACATTAAACAGTGTCCTTGTCACACCCCGAAAACCATAATGACAATTAGCGGAAGACTTAGGTTAAGCCTTTCGGGATGTGGCAGACGCCGTTAGCCAATCACAATACGACACAATTTATTTATATTAAAATAAACATTTTTATTTAAAATATCAGAGTCTTGCGTGTCTAAAGACACGGATAATGTTATTTAAAACATTAGTATATTACAAACAACATCTTATTTAAACACCGACACCTCGTTCCTGCTCCCTTCTAGCAAAAACCTCTTTTACTTGAAAAGCATATTAAAATAATATTGTTAAAACGAATGTTGGTGATTTTCTCGATAAAAACAGTTTTCGTATATAAATATATATAATAACACAGGCGAATATAATAGTTTGCAACCTACCACATCCCCAACGGTACCGATCAAACACGGTACACACACCATAACAGTACGAAACACGGTACTCAAATAACCAACGAATTGCCTTTTACACAAAAAATGATAGTTGTAAACTAGCTAAGAGTACAACGCGTGTATGACTACCAATTTGATAACTCGAAACATACAATACTCAAAATATTCCCACTTTTAAGCCAACGCGAAAAGAAGTCGGGGGCGTCACCCCGATAGATCTACCAACATTTCTGTGTCTGTTACCCAGGTTAACAGTTATTTAACCAAATTGATTCATCCCAATATAACAACAATTTGAAAAACAATCCGCGTTTTCCAACAACAATACAACAAAAACACTACAATACATATATATATAAATCAACGTAAATATGCTTTTCCCCAAAACATTTTAAGATAAACAATTAAAACAAGGGGCGTAGAGAAAACTCACAGTTAATTCCAGAAATTGTTCAAAAAAACTCGTGTCCTGAATCAGTACACATTTGTTAATTTTTTATAGTTCAAGTTTGAATGAGTCGGTGACGACCCTATCCTATATGACCTAATTCTAAGTGATCACACAAGCATACAAGCACACAAGGTTCCTATTCAATCGCTTAGCAATTATCGGTTACACAAGTAAAGAATTACTTAATAATAATTTAGTAAATTTTATTTATTAATAAATTGTTTTGTATATTGTGAAAGTAATGTTTTTGGTTGCTGGAATATTTAGAAAAATTTAAGTTTTGCCATATTATTACTTTTAAACGGTTTTGACGGTTTTGCCCTTAGAGACGAACGGATTAACTTTTCGTGTAAAACTCGACTTTTAAATTACCAGAAAATCATTTTATGTATGGTTTTAGTCAAGTTTCATCATTTTATTCATAAAAATGTCATGGTCTTTGTTTTTGGTTTTATTTTCTCAAAAACGTCAATTATTACGTTTTCGTGTCGGTTTTCGTGACGCGAATCTTGTAAGGGTCATGTTTTGGTTTCTTGAATATTTCGTTGACGACCCTATCCTATATGACCTCGTTCTAAGTGATCATACAAGCATACAAGTAAACAAGGTTCCTATTCAATCGCTTAGCAATTATCGGTTACACAAGTGAAGAATTACTTAATAATAGTTTAGTAAATTTTATTTATTAATAAAATGTTTTGTGTATTGTGAAAGTAATGTTTTTGGTTGCTGGAATATTTAGAAAAATTTAATTTTGCCATATTATTACTTTTAAACGGTTTTGACGGTTTTGCCCTTAGAGATGAACCGATTAACTTTTCGTGTAAAACTCGACTTTTAAATTACCAAAAAATCATTTTATGTATGGTTATAGTCAAGTTTCATCATTTTATTCATAAATGTCATGGTCTTTATTTTTGGTTTTATTTTCTCAAAAACGTCAACTATTAGGTTTTCGTGTCGGTTTTTGTGACGCGAATCTTGTTAGGGTCACGTTTTGCTTTCTTGACCGTCTCTTATACTTTAACTTATGTTAGGTATAAGAATATTATGGTTTTAGGGGCTGATTCAAAACAGTCCGAAAACCCCTTGTCGGTTCAGTTTAAAAGTCGAACTTTCCGACCGTTAATGTTACCGACAAGCTTTTTAAGCTATATTATCAAATCAAATCATTATGTACAGAAAGTAAGCATATAATAACATGTATTTCATCATCATGTAACACATAATACACATCAAACAATCATCAAAGTACTCATGCTCAAGCCTTAACTTCAAGTTTCAAATAAAGTTTCTTATTTTAGCAACTTTGTTAAAAATCACATTTTCATCTAGTTCAAGTTTTCAAGCATTAAGATATACATCATATGTTTTATCTAATTCAACTAGTTTGACAACAATCATTCCACTTGTTTCCTAAGCTTGTTTCATCTTTTCTACTAGTTTACCAAATAAAGTTTCTTATTTTAGTAAGTTTCGGTTTTTGTTAATCTCTAACAACTTAATACTTCTCTATAGTAATTTTTACCTACATATTCTTAAGCATGTATCATTAACTACCAATGCTTTCATGTATCAAGTAACCATAACCCATGTAATTATCAAGCAGAACAATCACTCACACACACACAAACCCACGACCATATATGCACACACACACAAACTCACGGCCATGTATGCACACACACACAAAGTCACGGCCATGCATGCATGTATAAATCAAAAACCGAACTTTGCATTTTTGAGACCAAATCATTATCATTAAGCTCTAACTAAAGCAAAAACATCCAATGTTTAACCACATTACCTTAGGGTTTCAGATTTGAGGTTCAAGGGAAGAAAACAAGGGCTTGAATGTGCTTAAACTCTTTCCTAAGCTCTCTTGATCCTATCTTTTGTTTATACTAGCATGTAAAGCCTTTATCTTGTATAATATGGGTGTTATTGGATTTTGAAGGAGGTGGTGGTAGAGAGAGAGATGGGGGGCTGTTCAAGGGAGGAAGAAGAAGAAGGGGTAGGGTGGTTCATGGGGAAGTGGGGTTGGTTTTAAATAACCAATTAATTTCTTCCAAATCTCACCAAAATATCTTTCCAATGATTGTCTAAGTAGTTTATTGGCCATTTTGGGAGGTGGGGTGGCTCCATGTTGTTCGCCAATTTGAGGTAGGGAGGAGAGGGTACTTATTAAATTTTATCTGGTATGTTTCGGTGGTAAAAATTAACGTAAAGTGATATTTGGTGGACCAAACTAACTCCGTTTCTAATGATTTTTGTCAGACATTAAACGAAATTGAATTTCAGTCAGTAGCAACCTAAAAACAAATTTTTCTAAGAAATTTGACGGTTGGCTCTTACGGTGTCCTCTACTGACTCTTGATCGCTTATTTTTTAATTTTTGCGATCCGATCCTTTTAAAATTAAGTTAATATGTTTTTCGAGATCATTTTGTCATATTTATGATTTTATTCGTTTCTATGTCGTCACCCGGTGTCATTCTACGCAGTGCTTACTACACGACAAATTTCAGCTTTTTCAAGCTTTATATTTTAAAACTCATATAAAAACAATAATCTTTGGACAAAAATACATTTTAATTATATTTATTTTATTAATTAATAATTGATCACGATTACGGTAATTACCAGATCGATGGTCGTCACATTCGCCCATCCTTTTAGAAATTTCGTCTCGAAATTTAGGATGAGGTATCGGTTTCCGAATCTACAGGAGAAAGGTGAGGGTATTTATGCTTCATCTGATCCTGACGTTCCCACGTGAACTTGGGACCAAGTCTAGAATTCCAGCGCACTTTCACCAACTTAATCTTACTACGCCTTAACTTCTGGATCTTCCAATCCATAACCTCAAAAGGTTCTTCACAAATCGAAGCTAATCATCGATTCGGATGTCCACAACAGGAACAATTAGCGATTCGTCATAAAGACATTTCTTCAAGTTTGATACGTGGAACACGTCGTGTATCCCATGAAGTTCTGAAGGTAGCTTTAGTCGGTAGGCTATTGGCCCTATACGTTGAATAATCTTGAATGGTCCAATAAATCGAGGGCTTAGCTTGCCTCCTTTTCTGAATCTGACTATTCCTTTCCAAGGCAAAACCTTTAACAACACTCGGTCTCCTACATGGAATTCCAATGGTCTCCTGCGGTTATCAGCATAACTCTTCTATCTGTCGGCTGCAGCTTTCAATCTATCCTTAATCTGGAAGACCCTATCAGTGGTGTCTTGGATAATTTCAGGTCCTGTAAGCTGTTTCTCTCCGACTTCTGCCCAACACGGAGGATATCGACACTTCCTCCCATACAAATCTTCAAACAGTGTAGCTTGAATACTGGAGTGATAATTGTTATTATAGGAGAACTCAGCTAAAGGCATTTAAGTGTCCCAGCTTTTTCCAAAATCGATGACATAGCGTCGCAACATGTCCTCCAATGTTTGGTTTGTTCTTTCGCTTTGACCATCTGTCTGAGGATGATATACGGTGCTCATGTCCAAGCGAGTTCCTAAAGACTCATGGAGTGATTGCCCCTAATGAGAAACAAAACGACCATCCCTGTCGAAAATAATTGAGACAGGTATGCCATGCTTGGCTACAATCTCTTTTAGATAAATCTGAGTCAACTTCTCCATTCTGTCCTTTTCTCGGATGGGTATAAAATGATCTGATTTGGTTAATCTGTCTACTATTACCCAGATGGTATCATGGTTCTATGGCGTAACTGGCAACTTTATTATGAAATCCATGGTAATATTATCCCATTTCCACTGTGGGATCTCTGGTTGCTGCAAAAGTCCAGGTGGCTTACTATGCTCGGCTTTTACATTGGAGCATGTTAGAGACTTGCTGACATAAACGGCTATGTCTCCTTTCAAATTGGGCTACCAATAATGTTTTTGGAGATCCTTATACATCTTGGTTGATCTTGGGTGGATTGAATATCTAGACTTGTGTGCTTCGCTAGAACAAGTCTACGCAGATTTCCAAAGAGTGGTACCCAAACTCGATCAATTAGATATAATGCTCCGTCGGACTTTTCTATGAGTTCCGCTTCGAGTCCTCTCAATTTCTCGTACTTCAAATTACTTGGCTTTAAAGCTTCATGTTACGCATCACGGATTTGAGTAGTGAGACTCTTCTGAATGGTTAGTCCTAATGCACCAACACGCAAAGGCTTTTCTCTCTCCTTTCTACTCAATGCGTCAGTTACAACATTCGATTTACCTAGGTGGTAGCGAATATCGCAATCATAATCATTGAGCAGTTCTACCCATCGGCGTTGTCTCTTGTTCAGTTCCTTCTGGTCGAAAATGTGCAGGAGACTTTTATGATCAGTGAATAAGGTACATTTTGTCCCGTAAAGATAATGACTCCAAATTTTGAGAGCAAACACAACAGCTCCTAACTCTAAATCATGAGTTGTATAATTCTTTTCATGTACCTTGAGCTGTCTTGATGCATATGATATAACCTTTTCCCATTACATAAGAACACAACCAAGTCCTAGGTGAGATGCATCATAGTACACTATGAATCCATCGGTTCCTTCGAGTAGGGACAAGATAGGCGCGCTACACAACTATTGCTTTAAAATCTGAAAAGCTTCTTCTTGCTCTTCGGTCCATTCGTATTTCCTTTCTTTCTGGGTTAATAGCATCAAAGGTTGAGCTATCTAGGAGAAATTCTCGATGAACCTCCGGTAATACCCAGCAAGACCTAAAAATTGTCGCACTTCCGTAGGTGTCTTGGGTGTCTCCCAATTTCTTATTGTTTCAATTTTTGAGGGGTCTACGTTTATACCTTGCTTGCTAATTACGTGTCCAAGGAAACATACTTCTCTCAACCAGAACTCACACTTTGAGAACTTTGCATACAACTTCTCATTTCGAAGTAACTCCAAAATTTGCTTTAAATGCTGCTCATGAACTTCTTTGGTTCGCGAATAGATAAGTATATCGTCGATGAATACTATCAAGA
This sequence comes from Bidens hawaiensis, assembly GCF_021521415.1. Taxonomy (NCBI): domain Eukaryota; kingdom Viridiplantae; phylum Streptophyta; class Magnoliopsida; order Asterales; family Asteraceae; genus Bidens; species Bidens hawaiensis. Next base: position 48,566 of record NW_027501004.1, on the reverse strand, counting down.
ATTTATCCAAATATGGCATACAAACTCTATTCATGAGGTCCATAAATGCGGCGGGGGCATTTGTTAGACCGAAAGGCATGACCAAGAATTCGTAATGGCCATAGCGGGTCCTGAACGCGGTTTTGTGAACATCCGCATCAGCAACTCGCAGCTGGTGATATCTAGATTGCAGATCTATCTTCGAGTAGTAACTGGATCCTTGAAATTGATCAAATAAATCATCAATCCTCGGTAAGGGTTACCGATTCTTAATGGTCAGTTTGTTCATTTCACGGTAATCTATACACATTCTGAACGAGCTGTCTTTCTTTTTCACAACCAGAACTGGTTCTCCCCACGGGGAATAGCTCGGTCTGATGAATCCTTTATCTAGCAATTCTTGAATTTGATTTGCCATCTCCTGCATTTCTGAGGGTGCCAATCTATAGGGAGATCAGGCTACCGGTGCAGCATCCTGAATCAGATCGATTTTGAATTCAATTTTCCTTGGTGGGGGTAATCCTGGTAAATCCTCAGGAAATACTTCAGGAAACTCTCTTACTACAGGAATATCTTCAATCTTCGGCTCTTCTGCTTTTGTATCCACCACGTGTACGAGATATACTGAATAACCTTTGCGTAGCATCTTACGCGTCTTCATAATACTGGTAAGCTTTGAATTTGAATTCCCTTGCTCACATTGTACAACTAGGGTTTCACCTCTTGGGAGTGGAAACCGAATTTGCTTTTTCGAACAGATAATCGCACCTTGGTTTTTGGATAGCAAGTCCATTCCCACAACTACATCAAAACTGCCTAAATCAACAAGTAACAGGTCAATGTCGAACGAATGTTTTTCTAAAAGGAGATTACAGTTTCGTACTACTTCACCATTTTCAATTAATTTCCCATTAGCTAGTTCAATTGAATATTTGGTATCTAGTTTACTGGACTCTATACCAAGGAGGGGCTCAAATTGCTTGGAAACAAAACTTAGATCGGCTCCGGTGTCGAATAGAACATAAGCGTAGTTATTATTAACAAGAAACATACCGGTGACAACTTAGGAATCCTTCTTAGCTTTCTTCGCATTCAACTCGAAGGCTCTTCCTTTAACATTCTGGTTTCTAAGCTTCGGGCAGTCTTTCCGGAAATGTTCCATACTTCCACATTCAAAACACCCGGTGTTCGGCTTTCCTGAGCCGGTCGATGAGTCCTTGCTAAAACAGTACTGAGTCTGATGTCCGAACCGATTGCACTTGAGGCATTTCCAACATTCACCGACGTGACTCCATCCACACCTGTTGCACTGAGTCGCCTGACTCTCGTTTCCGCTTGAGTTAGCGGCGAACATCCTTCCGGTATTCTATGTCTTCCGGAATTGTCCTCCTGAGTTGTCGTTCCACTTTCTCTTTTGCTCGGCCGACTTCGGAATCGCTCCAGAATCCTTCTTTTATGGGGTAGCGTCTGCTATTTTCTTACCCATAACTTTCAACGTTCCCATACGCACAGCATCATCGGTTAGGTCTTTCGCCAATTCTTTGGCAGACTGCATCGTGGAAGGCTTCGAGGAAGTAACCATGCCTCAAATTTCAGGTGCCAGGCCCCAAAAATATCTTCCGATCCGTACGTATTTCGGCCTTACTAGTCGTGGCACTAGCCTTGCCAGCGCATTGAACCGGGAGGTATATGTGCTTATATCCTCACCTTCCATTTTCAGTGTCCAGAACTCATATTCAATCTTTTGTAGTTCATTCCTAGGACAGGTGTCCTTCAGCAACAATTCTTTTAGTTCATCCCATGTCAAACGGTAAGCCGCATCTTCCCCCATATTTTGGATGAAGGAGTTCCACCATTCTAAAGCTTTGTCCTCAAACGAACATACTCCATACATGACTTTATGTGCGGGGGTACAATCACTAATCTTCATGACCGACTCCATCTTTTCTATCCATCTTATGATCTCGAGAGGTCCTTCGCCCCGGTAAAAGGTCTGGGCATACACCCTTGAAAAGTTTTATAAGCGCACCAGGTGTAACGATTCCGGCAAATTCAGGTATACCCTAGCCGGAATATACCATTTATGTGTTATTTAATACTAAATATATGAATTATAATGTGTTTGTACGAGTATATAAGATTCCCAGTACGAATTATACTCGAATGTATAGTTAGTCGTATTGGAATTACGATTAACTGATGAACGGTTATTGAAACCCGAACGAATCGGGGATTACGTCATAGATGAAATATATGATGTTTAGTAAGGTTTACGAAGTATTAAGGCTTCGGGATAAGTGAATTATAGCACAGAAAAAGGATTTCGATTTATTAGTACGTCGGTACGTTAAACGAAACCTTTAACATCAAACCAAGCAAGAGACGATCGATCAAGCCGAAAAAGATGCACAATGACCGATAATATGATGTGTTGAGTCAATAAATGTCATGGTTTAAGTTTTTAAAGATTTTAAATCGGTTTTATATAAATTTTATTTTTAAGCCGAAAAACGACCGTTTTAGCCTCGTTTTAAGCCGAATTAAGTGTTTAACCGAAAAACGAACTGAACCAGATTATCCACAACATTATCCGGATTACACAATCCAAATGTGTGGCCATGGTTGGAGATGTGGGCCCCCCCCACACATACTAGGACCGATCGGTCCAATACACACACACACACATTTCATTTTTCTTTTTTTCTACATTCCAACTCTCCAAATCCTCTCAACCCTTTACACATTCATCCAACCCCCTTTGATTAATACCAAGAAACCGAGGTAAAGATCGGATTATAGTCGTGTTCATCGTCTTTTTCTCGAGTCATTTACAAGAAAATGAGGTTTCAAGTGAAAAATGGGTGAAAACCCGAGATGAAACCGATTCTTGCATGATCAAGTGATGTATACAAGTTATACAAGGGATCTTGGTCCAAGAAAGGAGTTAAAAGAGTCAAAAACGAATTTTTACGGTTAAAATCTTTGTTTTTATGTCTTAACCGAAACCATGAAAGAAATGGCTTGATTGTGGGTATAACTTGCTTGGTGTGGTGTTGTTGTGTTTGTAGGTGTCGTATCTAGTTGCTAGCAAAGGCTAGAAATCAAGATCTTTGCGATCTAAAGCTAGAAACACAAGGTAGTTCGGTTTTTCGTATGATTTGTAAGATTTGGACAGATTGTGGTAGACTTAGAGTTGAGTCATGAAATTTCACAGAGATGATCTACACATGAAAATATGAGATCTGTGAAATTTTGGTAATTTTTGGATAAAGGATGAATATTTGGTGAATTTAATGCTCGGTTTTGGCTAAAAATGGTGAAAAATAGCTAAACATCATGAAAAATTCTGGAAAAATTTAGATAAGCTTTTTATAAAATATAAAAGTCACAAACAAAATTTCAGATCCATTGGAGAAGTCTAAGTAGGCTTTTCGGTAAAACGAGATCTAGGGTTTTCTAGCTCGGTTTTGGTAAAAATAGCTTGAAAAATGAGTTTTTGGTTCTGTAAAAATTACTGGGAACTATGTGGATGGCAGGAGTCATCCCAGAAAAATTTGGGATTTTTCTAAGGTCGTTTGGTATTTTTGACATATTTGGTGTTTAAATGACGTTTAAAAATAGATAAATAAATGTTAAATATAAAAATTAATTCTGGAAATATTTTTATAAAATTCCTTACTGTAAAAAACTGATTTGTGCAAAATTTCAAGATCCGAGACCAAACGGATAATTATTTGTGCTAAATAGAACATAAAAACAAACTTTTAAAGCTTAAAACGCGTAAACCGGCAAAGTTCGCCTAAGCGAACTGACTGGTGTGTAAAAACCCTAAAAATGGACTATATTCATGAAACTAAGTTAATCAAGTAAAAATAAGTCATCCGAAAGTAATTCGGATGATTTGGGTAATTTTACCCGATTTAGTCGTTTCCGGTACATTAAAGACGGAAACGGGCCCCGCGGCCAAACGGGGTGTCTAAACCGAGCTCTAATTTCACCACTTTAATTAAAATATCAATAACAACCATTTTCGGGTTGTATGTGGCCAAACTCATTTTTGAAAACATAAAGGCGAAGAACCGTGCTAGGCACGCAAAACGAGAAAACAAACTAATGGTAGTTTTGACTAAAGAACTCTAAGTGCTATCACAATCTAAGTCCTGAGAAGTGTATCGGGGTTAACATTGTCCCCGAATCGTGTACGGTACTGGGTTAACAGTGTCCCCGGACGTACCGGTTAACACGAATTTAAGTTATATTAATAGAAATTGTGTAGTAACGACTTAGGGATCGTATTACAGATCCAGGCCGGTAGCTGTTCATAGTATTGCATCTTGCTCACAAAAAGGTGAGTTTCACGAGCCCCTTTTTATTAAACTGTTTTAAATATTTTCCCTGGGCGGAAAGCATGTTTTTATCAAAGTGTTTAAGTACATGCCGATCGCATGGAAATGAATGTATTTATTTAATGTTTATTGTACGGGAATCGTACGGTAATGTATTAAGATGGTAATTGTCTGAGTTGCTAACATTGTAAGGCCCCGCAACACGAGTGATTAGCTAAAAGCCGGTAGAGTGTGAATAGTACTATTGGTCTGACAAACCCAACTGGTCCGGCATGGATTTGCTGATGTTTCCCAGCCAGTTGCACATGTCTATTTTGGGTTATATATATATTTTGCTATGTAATGTTAGACATAGCGGTTTGGGGCAGTTCCGTGGACGGGGGATATGTCACGGGTCCGTGGGCGGGGGTATGCCACGGGGATTGTGTGTGATAGTCAGAGGTTTCACTTGTGGGCTCAGCATAATTACATCGCTAATATATGATTTATTATAATAAATCGTCAATGTTTATTTAAATCAGTGAAACTCACCAACTATTCGTAGTTGACCCGTTTTCTTTCCATGCTTTCTAGGTACACCCAAATTGGAATGAGTGATACGTGCCTGATGATGTGTGCTATTTTGTGGAAGATTAAGGATCTATATTTTGCATTAAATATGTTAATATACTATCGGTAAAACTTATGTGATAACGCCTAGATGGTAACGAAACTCAGAACAATGTAATATGTTTAAATTAATGTAGTGGTGTTTTCTTTATAAGCAAGGTTGTTGATATCAGACGTGTCTGTTGCATCCCGTGTACGTTTCCGCTACGGTTACAGGGTGTTACAGAACTTGGTATCGGAGCCATTGGTTATAAAGAATTAGGATGTCTTTAAAAGATACCTAAAATATAACCAGTAGCTCAAGTGTTATAGGATCTGAATATCAACTAATAAATTATTGTGACGAGGTCTGGATGAACTTGGATGGACAAGTGAGTTATTATAGTCCGGAACATAATAACAGACTTGTCCGCACGAGGGAATTCAGGGGAAGTCACGGGGGACTTTAATAGGTAAAATCGGCAACATATGTGTAAGTATATGATAATATTTTTATGTGACAAGGTTGTATAAATGTGTGTATATTAATTTAATTAGGATTTACATTATGAAAAGGACTATATGTTTGCTAACTTGTGTACAGGTAAGCATGTCAAGATCACGAAGTTTATCTGTAGAGGAGGACCCGGAGGAGGCCAGTTCCGGGGACTCTAGGAGTGTACGCTTAGCTTCCAGCACCGAGCCTTCTGAGACTAGCCTTAGGAGTGCTAGCTTGTCCTCCCCTGCTAGGGTTACCAGGTCTCCCACCCCACCCGCACCTCAGGTCACCCTCACCCCTCCCAGACCAGGTCCCCGCCTCACGGCGCGGATCAGTGTCCCGTATGTTCCACCTACCTTTACCCCACCCAGATCCACTTACCACAGAGGCGAGTCCTCCCGCCCCCAGCCCGGGCCTGTGCCCCCACCTGTGTGGGGTACCCCCAGGCCAGTGAGGGATGAGCGTCCCTCCACCGAGGCGGGGTGGCTCCGGGTGCTCACCGAGCGGATGAATGAGCACACCACCGCCTTGACGGTGGGTATTCAGAGGAGGAACCTCTTGGTGGATTGCATATTGGACAGCCAGCATGCGATCGCGCAGCTGAGAAGGGAGGACGCCTACTCCCTGGGGTTGATTGACCGGATGGAAACACGAATCCGGGGTTTAATGGCAGTGATTGTGGGGATGGCGGCGGTGCTGGTGTGGTTGGTATACCACCGTGTTTAGTTGTGTTAGGACGGGAGTAGACAGGGGCCGCATTTTGATACTCTGTGTAAGCAGTTAGTGGTGATGCTAACATAGAGTGAATTTTGGGTAGTTATAATACAACCACTGGCCCTTAGAGGGTCTCTTTTGGGGTATATCGTTATAGATACTTTTGGGTATCATTCAAGCACTGACCCATTGTGGGTTATGTCAAGATGATGCCGACATAGGCCCTATGTAGGAAAACTTAACTTATGTAATGATGACAGGAAACGTATGTGAACTGATATGGATGTAAAATGTACTAATGTTTATTAATGAATGGAATGTTTGTTGTGTTTTATGATTGGAACTTGTATTAATTATATGTATTTTCTTGATGTTGTGTAGAATGGCACCAAAACGTTCAGCCCAATTGTCGGAAGTGGACGTGAGTCGTTTGATTGCTCAACAGTTAGAGGCGGCGATACCGGATATAGTGTCGCGCATCGCCGCCAGTATTAACAATTCGACCAATCCAGCCCCTCCGAGCAATCAAACGACCACCAATAATGACGGGGAACAAAATGTTAATCCTCCACAGAATGATAACACGATTCCGAGTAATGACGCACCGCCTAGGGTGGTCGTGACAGACAGTAATGGCCCTATACCTACGGTAGAGACGAACCGTACGGAACCAATTCCTGTATCCAGGGGATGTTCAATCAAAGACTTTATGTTGTGCAAACCCCTAGAATTTAGCGGATCTGAGGGACCCAATGGGTTGGTTAAGTGGATTGAGAAAATAGAGGCTGTTGTGAACATCAGCAACTGCCCTGAGGATTACGTTGTTAAGTATGCTACCTGCACGTTCACGGACCATGCCTTGACATGGTGGAACACCATAGTGCAGACTCGCGGTCAGGCGGCGACAAACCGCATGACCTGGACAGAGCTCAAGGCTCTCGTACTGGAACATTTCTGCCCGAAAAACGAACTGCAAAAGTTAGAAAACGAATTGTGGAACCTGGAGATGCAGGGGGCAGACCACTTAGGTTATACAAACCGATTTAATGAATTGTCGCGATTAGTGCCATGGTTGGTCACCCCAGAGTCAAAGAGGGTTAAGCGTTATATATGGGGACTAACTCCACTAGTAAGGAGTATAGTCAACTCTGGGGGACACCAGATGTTTGAGAGTGTGGTGACGCAAGCTGGTATCGTCACATACGATTTCGTGAGGAGTGGGTCACTGAAGGTGGCAGGAGAGTCTGCTGGGGGAAAGCGAGGTACGTATGACAATAGGATCCGGGAGAAGCAGCAAAGTAAACGTGCTAGGCCCGCTGCCCAGAACTACACCATGACTAGTTCAGGCGGAAGGCAGGAATCGTAGAAAGGGACGTTCCTTAAATGTGGGAAATGCGGTTGCCAGAATGGTGGCGTGTGCAAGGAGGTAGTGTGCCACCGGTGTGGCAGGAATGGGCACTACTCACCGAGTTGTAGGACAACCCTGAACAATCTGAACCGACAACCGCAACCTATCCGTGCACAGCCATTTAGGACCCAACCAACCCGACAACAAAACCCACAAGGGAACCAAATGATGACCACTAGCCGTGCTTGCTTTGAATGTGGCAGCACAGATCACTTCAAGAGAAACTGTCCGAGGCTGAACCAGGGAGGAAATGGGAGACAAGCAGTGGGTCAAGCATCGTCGTCCAATCCGGCGAGAGGCATAGCTTTTGTGTTGGGGGCGAACGAAGCACGCCAGGACCCCAGCGTAGTGACAGGTACATTCCTCGTCTCTGATCATTACGCTTCTGTATTATTTGATACAGGCGCCGATAGGAGTTTTGTTTCCGTTAAATTCTTGTCGATAGCAAACCTTCCAATTGGTGAGACCATAGAATCTTATACCGTAGAAGTCGCTAACGGTAAAACCATGATAGTTAATCGAATAGTTCGGAATTGCCCTTTTATTCTGAACGATCAATCCCTTCCGATTGACTTGTTACCGGTAGAATTGGGTAGTTTTGACGTGATAGTGGGAATGGATTGGTTAGCATGTAACAAAGTAGAAATAAACTGTGAAAAGAAAATCGTCAAGATCCGGTTGTCGGATGACGAAGAGATATTAGTGCAAGGAGAAAAGTCAGGCACCATGATACCATTTATATCCCACCTCAAGGTGTTAAAATACATACGCCAAGGATGCGTGGCGTATCTAGCAAGCTTGACGGCCACTGATTCAGAGGAGAAACGGGTGGATGATATTCCAGTGGTACGCGAATTTCCACAAGTCTTCCCAGAAGAACTTCCTGGATTACCGCCAACCCGACAGGTCGAATTCAGAATCGATCTATTACCTCAAGCTGGCCCTGTTGCTAAGGCACCCTACCGACTTGCACCATCAGAGATGCAAGAATTATCCAACCAATTGCAAGAATTGTTGGATAAAGGATTTATACATCCTAGTTATTCCCCGTGGGGTGCACCAGTACTATTCGTGAAAAAGAAGGACGGAAGCCTTAGAATGTGCATTGATTACAGGGAGCTGAACAAGTTGACAATCAAAAATAGGTATCCCCTCCCCCGAATCGATGATCTGTTCGACCAGCTACAAGGTGCGAGCTACTTCTCAAAAATAGATCTTAGATCGGGATACCATCAGGTTAGAATCCAGGAGGAGGATATCCCAAAAACCGCATTCCGGACTCGCTACGGCCATTACGAGTTCCTAGTTATGCCTTTTGGGCTAACAAATGCGCCAGCAGTGTTCATGGATCTCATGAATCGAGTTTGTAAGCCCTACCTCGATAAATTCGTCATCGTGTTTATTGACGATATTTTGATATACTCGAAGAGTAAAGAAGAGCACGAACAACACTTAATTAATTTTAGAGCTTCTAAATCAGGAGAAGTTGTATGCAAAATTCTCCAAGTGTAACTCCTGTTTACAAGAAGTGCAATTCCTTGGTCACGTTATAAACCATCAAGGAATACACGTTGATCCAAGTAAGGTTGAAGCAGTTAAGAATTGGCAAGCGCCTAAATCGCCAAAGGAAATCCGCCAATTCTTAGGCTTAGCTGGATATTATCGCCGATTTATAGAGAACTTTTCCAGCATCGCCCAACCTTTAACCCTTCTGACCCAAAAAGATCGAAAGTATGAATGGGGTGAAGAGCAGGAAACGGCGTTTCAAACGCTAAAATAAAGATTGTGCCAAGCGCCGATCTTAAGTCTCCCCGACGGAGACGATGGTTTTGTCGTGTATTGTGACGCATCCCGGAGAGGGTTAGGATGCGTGTTGATGCAAAATAATAAGGTTATAGCCTATGCTTCTCGACAGTTAAAAATACACGAGAAAAATTACACTACTCATGACTTAGAACTGGGAGCAGTTATCTTCGCACTTAAAATCTGGAGACATTATCTCTACGGTACAAAGTGCACCATCTTCACCGATCATAAAAGTTTGCAACACATATTCGATCAGAAAGAACTGAATATGAGGCAACGAAGATGGGTCTAGTTATTAAGTGACTATGACTGTCACATCCGTTATCACCCCGGCAAGGCTAACGTCGTAGCCGATGCCCTGAGTAGGAAGGATCGGGTTAAGCCATTGCGAGTTCGAGCACTGGAAATGATAGTCCAGTCGAACCTTTCGGACCAGGTTCGAGTCGCTCAACGCGAAGCGTTGAAAGAGGAACAATCGGTAAAAGAGGGACTTTATGGTAACGAGAAGAATTTCGAACAGCGCGTGGACGAAATTCTCCATTTCAAAAATCGGATTTGGATCCCGACCCTCCATGACCTTCGTGAATTAATCATGGACGAAGCGCATAAATCAAAATATTCCATACATCCGGGATCGGATAAGATGTACAAGGATGTGAAGGAGTTCTACTGGTGGCCGGGTATGAAAAAGGATATAGCCACATACGTCGGCAAGTGTACGACGTGTGCGAGGGTTAAGGCGGAGCACCAGAAACCTTCGGGAATGTTACAACAACCGGAAATTCCTGAATGGAAGTGGGAGCAGATCACGATGGATTTTGTGACACATCTCCCCAAGACGTCCCGAGGACATGATGCAATTTGGGTAGTCGTGTATCGATTAACCAAATAGGCACATTTTATTCCAATTAGAAATAACTATAACACAGAGAGACTTGCGCAGATTTATATAAATGAAATTGTGTCTCGTCATGGGATACCCATCTCAATCATCTCCGATCGGGATAGCCATTTCACCTCCAAGCTTTGGCAAGCTGTGCAAGAAGCGCTGGGAACGCGTATTAATCTAAGCACAGCTTACCACCCTCAGACCGATGGTCAGTCTGAGAGAACCATTCAAACCCTGGAGGATTTGCTTCGTGCATGCGTACTGGATTTTAAGGGAAATTGGGATCAACATCTCCCACTCGTTGAATTTTCCAATAATAACAGTTACCATAGCAGTATAAAGGCAGCACCTTACGAAGCATTGTATGGACGGAAGTGCCGATCACCACTCTGCTGGATTGAAGTGGGCGACACACAGGTTATTAGATCAGATCTGGTCCAGGAAACGACCAGCAAAATTCTTGAAATTAAGAACAATCTGAAGGCCGCACGGGATCGGCAGAAGAGTTATGCCGATACCCGTAAGAAACCGTTATCATTTGAGAAATGTGATAAAGTGTATTTGAAAGTATCACCTTGGAAAGGAGTAGTCAGATTTGGAAAGGCGGGGAAGTTAGCCCCTAGATACATTGGACCGTTCGACATTATTGCAAAAATCGGTCCTGTAGCGTACCGATTAGAACTGCCTGAAGAACTGAGTGCGGTTCACAACGTGTTTCACGTGTCGAACTTGAAAAGGTGTCTGTCGGATGAGACATCGGTGTTACCTTTAGAGGGTGTCCAAATAAATGATAAGCTCAACATTGTAGAGGAGCCCATAGAAATAGTAGACGGGAAGATCAAGCAACTTAGACACAATAAGATCTCGTTGGTCAAAGTTAGATGGACTCGCAACGAGGCCCAGAATATACATGGGAACGAAAGGACGAATTTCGGAAGAAATACCCCCACCTATTTCCGCAAAAGGAAGTAGTTGATGCGTAAAATTTCGAGGACGAAATATTTATAACGGGGGGAGAATGTAACGATTCCGGCAAATTCAGGTATACCCTAGCCGGAATATACCATTTATGTGTTATTTAATCTAAATATATGAATTATAATGTGTTTGTACGAGTATATAAGATTCCCAGTACGAATTATACTCGAATGTATAGTTAGTCGTATTGGAATTACGATTAACCGATGAACGGTTATTGAAACCCGAACGAATCGGGGATTACGTCATAGATGAAATATATGATGTTTAGTAAGGTTTACGAAGTATTAAGGCTTCGGGATAAGTGAATTATAGCACAGAAAAAGGATTTCGATTTATTAGTACGTCGGTACGTTAAACGAAACCTTTAACATCAAACCAAGCAAGAGACGATCGATCAAGCCGAAAAAGATGCACAATGACCGATAATATGATGTGTTGAGTCAATAAATGTCATGGTTTAAGTTTTTAAAGATTTTAAATCGGTTTTATATAAATTTTATTTTTAAGCCGAAAAACGACCGTTTTAGCCTCGTTTTAAGCCGAATTAAGTGTTTAACCGAAAAACGAACTGAACCAGATTATCCACAACATTATCCGGATTACACAATCCAAATGTGTGGCCATGGTTGGAGATGTGGGCCCCCCCCACACATACTAGGACCGATCGGTCCAATACACACACACACACATTTCATTTTTCTTTTTTTCTACATTCCAACTCTCCAAATCCTCTCAACCCTTTACACATTCATCCAACCCCCTTTGATTAATACAAAGAAACCGAGGTAAAGATCGGATTATAGTCGTGTTCATCGTCTTTTTCTCGAGTCATTTACAAGAAAATGAGGTTTCAAGTGAAAAATGGGTGAAAACCCGAGATGAAACCGATTCTTGCATGATCAAGTGATTTATACAAGTTATACAAGGGATCTTGGTCCAAGAAAGGAGTTAAAAGAGTCAAAAACGAATTTTTACGGTTAAAATCTTTGTTTTGATGTCTTAACCGAAACCATGAAAGAAATGGCTTGATTGTGGGTATAACTTGCTTGGTGTGGTGTTTTGTGTTTGTAGGTGTCGTATCTAGTTGCTAGCAAAGGCTAGAAATCAAGATCTTTGCGATCTAAAGCTAGAAACACAAGGTAGTTCGGTTTTTCGTATGATTTGTAAGATTTGGACAGATTGTGGGAGACTTAGAGTTGAGTCATGAAATTTCACAGAGATGATCTACACATGAAAATATGAGATCTGTGAAATTTTGGTAATTTTTGGATAAAGGATGAATATTTGGTGAATTTAATGCTCGGTTTTGGCTAAAAATGGTGAAAAATAGCTAAACATCATGAAAAATTCTGGAAAAATTTAGATAAGCTTTTTATAAAATATAAAAGTCTCAAACAAAATTTCAAGTCCATTGGAGAAGTCTAAGTAGGCTTTTCGGTAAAACAAGATCTAGGGTTTTCTAGCTCGGTTTTGGTAAAAATAGCTTGAAAAATGAGTTTTTGGTTCTGTAAAAATTACTGGGAACTATGTGGATGGCAGGAGTCATCCCAGAAAAATTTGGGATTTTTCTAAGGTCGTTTGGTATTTTCGACATATTTGGTGTTTAAATGACGTTTAAAAATAGATAAATAAATGTTAAATATAAAAATTAATTCTGGAAATATTTTTATAAAATTCCTTACTGTCAAAAACTGATTTTTACAAAATTTCAAGATCCGAGACCAAACGGATAATTATTTGTGCTAAATAGAACATAAAAACAAACTTTTAAAGCTTAAAACGCGTAAACCGGCAAAGTTCGCCTAAGCGAACTGACTGGTGTGTAAAAACCCTAAAAATGGACTATATTCATGAAACTAAGTTAATCAAGTAAAAATAAGTCATCCGAAAGTAATTCGGATGATTTGGGTAATTTTACCCGATTTAGTCGTTTCCGGTACATTAAAGACGGAAACGGGCCCCGCGGCCAAACGGGGTGTCTAAACCGAGCTCTAATTTCACCACTTTAATTAAAATATCAATAAAAACCATTTTCGGGTCGTATGTGGCCAAACTCATTTTTGAAAGCTTAAAGGCGAAGAACCGTGCTAGGCACGCAAAACGAGAAAATAAACTAATGGTAGTTTTGACTAAAGAACTCTAAGTGCTATCACAATCTAAGTCCTGAGAAGTGTATCGGGGTTAACATTGTCCCCGGATCGTGTACGGTACTGGGTTAACAGTGTCCCCGGACGTACCGGTTAACACGAATTTAAGTTATATTAATAGAAATTGTGTAGTAACGACTTAGGGATCGTATTACAGATCCAGGCCGGTAGCTGTTCACAGTATTACATCTTGTTCACAAAAAGGTGAGTTTCACGAGCCCCTTTTTATTGAACTGTTTTAAATATTTTCCCGGGGCGGAAAGCATGTTTTTATTAAAGTGTTTAAGTACATGCCGATCGCATGGAAATGAATGTATTTATTTAATGTTTATTGTACGGGAATCGTACGGTAATGTATTAAGATGGTAATTGTCTGAGTTGCAAACATTGTAAGGCCCCGCAACACGAGTGATTAGCTAAAAGCCGGTAGAGTGTGAATAGTACTATTGGTCTGACAAACCCAACTGGTCCGGCATGGATTTGCTGATGTTTCCCAGCCAGTTGCACATGTCTATTTTGGGTTATATATATATTTTGCTATGTAATGTTAGACATAGCGGTTTGGGGCAATTCCGTGGACGGGGGATATGTCACGGGTCCGTGGGCGGGGGTATGCCACGGGGATTGTGTGTGATAGTCAGAGGTTTCACTTGTGGGCTCAGCATAATTACATCGCTAATATATGATTTATTATAATAAATCGTCAATGTTTATTTAAATCAGTGAAACTCACCAACTATTCGTATTTGACCCGTTTTCTTTCCATGCTTTCTAGGTACACCCAAATTGGAATGAGTGATACGTGCCTGATGATGTGTGCTATTTTGTGGAAGATTAAGGATCTATATTTTGCATTAAATATGTTAATGTACTATCGGTAAAACTTATGTGATAACGCCTAGATGGTAACGAAACTCAGAACAATGTAATATGTTTAAATTAATGTAGTGGTGTTTTATTTATAAGCAAGGTTGTTGATATCAGACGTGTCTGTTGCATCCCGTGTACGTTTCCGCTGCGGTTACGGGGTGTTACACCCGGGCACTACATTCCCTGTTTAAAACATAGTTTGCTAATAATTGTTACTGATTATTAAAGGTCACTAGTTAAAAAAATTCTCGTTGGAATATTTATAAAACCTTTATTCCCTTTTATTTATAACAAATATGTATACCGCTTGGCATTCAGGCTCCAATACCGTTTTGGGCATTTTGGTCCGCGTTTCGGTTCACATTTTGTTGTTAGATTGCCGTATTGATGCGTTGAGCAATAAATTGTTCCAACTCCTCTTGAGATGATGGTAGATTAGGGGCGGTTCTTCTTGGTGCCATAATTCTTTCATTTCATAAGATAAATGGTTAGTTGGCAATTTTAAAACAAACAACCATAATAATACTTAAACAACCATTAACTTCATAATCTTAGGAGGGGAAACCCATAATCATCCCAAAATACAACAAAATTGGTGTAATACATACTACACCCTAATAGTTTGGTTTCCCACCATTACAACAAACACAAAAGGTCCAACGATCATGACGACATACATATTAAAATAAACAAACAAGACAAGATAGGTCAACGGAGACCCCTAAGGTAGTGAACACTAGACTCCACCGCTCCTAGCCTAGCCTCCAGTCCACCAATCCTATTCTCCTTATACTTCATATGACGGTCAAGAGTGTTAAAAAACTTAGACAAAAGGTCCAAAGTCCAGTCATTATCGATACTCTTACATTCCATCGTCGCGAGGCGAAGCTTAACACCACATAAGGCGGAATCCAGTATAGCCAACATCTCGCTATGCTTATCCAACCTCTCATCCACTTACGGGATATTTTCCCAAATAAACCCTGGTTCGACGGGCGGCGGGGGTGGTACTTCAAACACGGGTGGAATTTAAGCGTGGTCATTTCCCTCGTACTTGTCACGGGCTCGTTTCCTAGAACTTTCTCCCACGAGAGTCTCTTGGAAAACAGGCTCGTGATGTGCCGGGGGAAGGTCTGGCAGTGGTACAATCGGAGACGTTAGTGCCCCTTCAGTTCCACTTTCCGAGTCATGAATAATGATAGGCTGCTGTGACGACATCTGTAATACGCAACCAATTTGCAGTGATCGTTAGTAATAATAAATAAATATATCCATAAATATACACTTTTTTTTTGTTTATTTACAATTTTACCTTATTTCGCGAGGCGGGAACGAGCGTGTGTTTTAATATTCAGTTATAGTTTAGAAACTGTTACATTTCTAATTCACTATAACTTTTGGCTCTGATACCAACTTCTGTCACACCCCGAAAACCATAATGACAATCAGCGGAAGACTTAGGTTAAGCCTTTCGGAATGTGGCAGACGCCGTTAGCCAATCACAATACGACACAATTTATTTATATTAAAATAAACAATTTTATTTAAAATATCAGAGTCTTGCGTGTCTAAAGACACGGATAATGTTATTTAAAACATTAATATATTACAAACAACAACTTATTCAAACACCGACACCTCGTTCCTGCTCCCTTCTCGCGAAAACTTCATTTACCTGAAAAGCATATTAAAATAATATTGTCAACACGAATGTTGGTGAGTTTCTCGATAAAAACAGTTTTCGTATATAAATATATATAATAACACAGGCGAATATAATAGTTTGCAACCTACCATATCCCCAACGGTACCGATCAAACACGGTACACACACCATAACAGTACCAAACACGGTACTCAAATAACCAACGAATTGATAACTCGAAACATACCATAGTCAAAATATTCTCGTGTATGACTACCAATTTGATAACTCGAAACATACCATACTCAAAATATTCTCACTTTTAACCCAACGCGAATGGAAGTGGCGGGCGTCACCCCGATAGATCTACCAACATTTATGTGTCTGTTACACCGGTTAACAGTTATTTAACCAAATTGATTCATCCCACTATAACAACAATTTGTAAAACAATCCGCCTTTTCCAACAACAATACAACGAAAACAGTACAATACATATATATAAATATATATATCAACGTAAATATGCTTTTCCCCAAAACATTTTAAGAAAAATAATTAAAACAAGGGTCGTAGAGAAAACTCACAGTTAATTCCAGAAATTGTAAAAAAAAAAACTCGTGTCCTGAATCAGTACACGTTTGTTAAGTTTTTATTGTTCATGTTTGAATGATTCGGTGATGACCCTTTCCTATATGACCTCATTCTAAGTGATCACACAAGCATACAAGCACACAAGGTTCCTATTCCATCGCTTAGCAATTATCGGTTACACAAGTAAAGAATTACTTAATAATAATTTAGTAAATTTTATTTATTAATAAAATGTTATGTATATTGTGAAAGTAATGATTTTGGTTGTTGGAATATTTAGAAAAAATTAAGTTTTGTCATATTATTAATTTTAAACGGTTTTGCCGGTTTTTGACGGTTTTTCCCTTAAAGACGAACCGATTAACTTTTCGTGTAAAACTAGACTTTTAAATTACCAAAAAAATCAGTTTATGTACGGTTTTAGTCAAGTTTCATCAACGTATTCATAAAAATGTCATGGTTTTTTATTTTTGGTTTTATTTTCTCAAAAACGTCAATTTTTAACGTTTTCGTGTCGGTTTTCGCGACGCGAATCGTGTAAGGGTTAGGTTTTTCTTTCTTGACCGTCTCTTATACTTTAACTTATGTTAGGTATAAGAATATTGTGGTTTTAGGGGCTGATTCAAAGCAGTCCGAAAACCCCTTTTCGGTTCACTTTAAAAGTCGAACTTTCCGACCGTTAATGTTACCGAAAAGCTTTTTAAGCTATATTATCAAATCAAATCATTATGTACAGCAAGTAAGCTTATAATAACATGTATTTCATCATCATGCAACACATAATACACATCAAACAATCATCAAAGTACTCATGCTCAAGCCTTAACTTCAAGTTTCAAATAAAGTTTCTTATTTTAGCAACTTTGTTAAAAACCACATTTTCATCTAGTTCAAGTTTTCAAGCATTAAGATATACATCATATGTTTTATCTCATTCAACTAATTTGATAACAATCATTCCACTTGTTTCCTAAGCTTGTTTCAACTTTTCTACTAGTTTACCAAATAAAGTTTCTTATTTTAGTAAGTGTCGGTTTTTGTAAATCTCTAACAACTTAATACTTCTCTATAGTAATTTTTATCAACATATTCTTAAGCATGTATCAAAAACTATCATGCTTGCATGTATCAAGTAACCATAACCCATGTTATTATCAAGCAAAACAATCAGTCACACACACACAAAAACCCACGACCATATATGCACACACACAAACTCACGGCCATGTATGCACACACACACCAACTCACGGCCATGCATGCATGTATAAATCAAAAAACCGAACTTTGAATTTTTGAGACCAAAATCATTATCATTAAGCTCTAACTAAAGCAAAAACATCCAATGTTTAACCACATTACCTTAGGGTTTCGGATTTGAGGTTTAAGGGAAGAAAACAAGGGCTTGAATGTTCTTAAACTCTTTCCTAAGCTCTCTTGATCCTATCTTTTGATTACGCTAGCATGGAAAGCCTTTATCTTGTATAATATGAGTGTTATTGGATTTTGAAGGAGGTGGTGGTAGAGAGAGAGATGGGGGGCGGTTCAAGGGAGGAAGAAGAAGAAGGGGTGGGGTGGTTCATGGGGAAGTGGGGTTGGTTTTAAATAACCAATTAATTTCTTCCAAATCTCTCCAAAATATCTTTCCAATGATTTTCTAATTAGTTGATTGGCCATTTTGGGAGGTGGGGTGGTTCCATGTTGGCCGCCAATTTGAGGTAGGGAGGGAGAGGGTAATTATTAAATTTTATCTAGTAACTTTCGGTGGTAAAAATTAACGTAAAGTGATATTTGATGTACCAAACGAACTCATTTTCTAATAACTGTTGTCAGACATTAAACGAAATTGAATTTCAGTCAGTAACAACCTAAAAACTAATTTTTCTAAGAAATTTGACGGTTGGCTCTAACGGTGTCCTCTACTGACTCTTGAACGCTTATTTTCTAATTTTTGGAATCCGATCCTTTTAAAATTAAGTTAATATGCTATCTCTAATATTCCAATACTATTTTTTATTTTTCGAGGTCATTTTGTCATATTTTTGATTTTATTCGTTTCTAAGTCGTCACCCGGTGCCATTCTACGCAGTGCTCACTACACGACAAATTTCAGCATTTTCAAGCTTTATATTTTAAAACTCATATAAAAACAATAATCTTTGGACAAAAATACTTTTTAATTATATTTATTTTATTAATTACCATTTGATCACGGTTACGGTAATTACCAGATCGATGGTCGTCACAGTCCTAATCACCTTAAGCTAGTTAGGGCAAGTAGGGTGTCCCACGAGGATTATGTGGTGCTTGTAACATTTGGTCTTCCTTTGGAGGGCTGCTGGCACTGCTTCATTATTCCCTCTCGACAATTTAAAGTACCAGTGCAAGGATTCCCTTAGTCCAGGTAAAGATCGGTGAATACAATAACTGTCTTGCCTGTATTGGCTTTGCCATTGAGATCAGGAGGTTTTGTTAAAGAGTGGCGCATCACCTTGAATGAATTGCCTATCCTCTGTTGGCTCGTAGCGGCGGGCGGGGTATGTCAATAAGGAATTCTACCTGGTTGATCCTGCTAGTAGTCATATGCTTGTCTCAAAGATTAAGCCATGCAAGTGTAAGTATGAACAAATTCAGATTATGAAACTGCGAATGGCGCATTATATCAGTTATTGTTTGTTTGATGGTATCTTGCTACTTGGATAACCGTAGTAATTCTAGAGCTAATACATGCAACAAACCCCGACTTCTGGAAGGGATGCATGTATTAGATAAAAGGTCGACGGGGGCTTTGCCTATTGCTGCGATGATTCATGATAACTCGACGGATCACATGGCCCACGTGTCGGCGACGCGTTATTCAAATTTCTGCCCTATCAAGTTTCGATGGTAGGATAGTGGCCTAGTATGGTGGAGAATTAGGGTTCGATTCCGAAGAGGGAGCCTGAGAATCGGCTACCACATCCAAAGAAGGCAGCAGGCGCGCAAATTACCCAATCCTGGCATGGGGAGATAGTGACAATAAATAACAATATCGGGTTCATACGGGTCTAGTAATTCGAATGAGTATAATCTAAATCCCTTAACGAGGATCCATTAGAGGGAAAGTCTGGTGCCAGGAGCCATGGAAATTCCGGCTCCAATAGCGTATATTTAAGTTGTTGCACTCAAAAAGCTCGTAGTTGAAATTTGGGTTGGGTCGGCCTGTCCGCCTTCTAGTGTGCACCGGTTTACTCGTTCCTTCTGTCGACGATGCGCTGCTAGCCTTAGTTGGCCGGATTGTGCCTCTGGCGTTGTTACTTTGAAGAAATTAGAGTGCTCAAAGCAAGCCTACGCTTTGTATACATTAGCATTGGATAACATCATAGGATTTCGGTACTATTACGTTGGCCTTCAGGGTCGGAGTAATGATTAACAAGGACTTAAAATATGTAGGACGGCGCGGCTGCTTTGTGGAGCCGTGCTACGGAATCGAGAGCCCCAAGTGGGACATTTTTGGTAAGCAGAACTGGCGATGCGGGATGAACCGGATTCCGGGTTACAGTGCCAAACTGCACGCTAACCTAGAACCCACAAACGCTGGTCATGGAATTCGAAATCCGCTTAGGAGGGTGTAACAACTCAACTGCCGAATCAAGTAGCCCCGAAAATGGATGGCGCTTAAGAGCGCATACTACACCCTGACGTAGAGGCTAGTGCCAGGTCTCGTGAGTAGGAGGGCGCGGCGGCCGCTGCAAAACCTTGGGCGTGAGCCCGGGTGTTGGTGCATAGATGTCAGTAGTTCATATGTCTAATGTCTGTAATCGAGTCTGTAATATTGTTTATGTATTTGTTTGTTTAAAGCGAAGTTGTTGACAAGTTCGCTTAGGCGAACTTGTTAACCAGGCGAAGTTGTTGACTAGTTCGCCTAGGCGAACTTGTTGAACAAGTGAAGTTATGGACAACTTCGCCTGAGGCGAAGTTGTCGTGTATTTATATAGATTACGGATTACTGTTTACGTTGGTTAGAGTTGGTTAATTTATGTGTAATTCAGTGAGTCAAGTGACGTGAGGTCGAGAGTCTGTAAGTATCACGGTTTGAATTATTAATATAACGTGTGTTTGTTCGTATCGTATTCGTGTGTTCGTGAGCTTGAGTTCTACGTCCGTAACGATCTACACAGGGATTCCGCACCTGTGTATATCGGGATATCTCGTGTGATCCGTCCAGGGAACCTACAATTGGTATCATAGCTTTTGCTCGATTGTGTGGTTCGAGATATTCACGCGGGTGTAGAATTCGTCCCATTTCGGCTATTCACGGGACGAGTTTTTGGTGTTTTTGCTCATTCTAGCCTCCTACCAGTGTGTTCAAGCCTTTAAACCGTCAAAAACTTCGTTAAAATCCGATTTTCAGATCTGCAGAAAGTTTAAGTTCGTCAGGCGAAGTTGCTGTTCATCAGGCGAAGTTGCCGTCAGGATACGTAGGGTTTCAGCGAAGATATAAGGACAAGCGAAGTTATTTACAACTTCGCCTACCTCCTCAACTTCGCCTAACTCAGCGAAGTTCTCCTCAAGTTCGCCTAGCTCAGCGAAGTTTTCTTCAAGTTCGCCTACTTTCTAAGTTCGCTTACCCTAAGCGAAGTTATTCTCAACTTCGCCCAGTCACGCGAATTTAAGAAAGATCCAGCGAAGTTACTACTTAAGCGAAGTTATCCCTAACTTCGCCTACAGTACTGTTCAGAGGAAATTTTTTTTAACTTCGCCTACTCAGAATTTTTCGGGTTTCTTAGTCTTCAAGAAGGATGTCGTCGATCAACATTTCGGAGCTTGTAAAGATGGAAGTTGAAGCGGGGTCAGCTACAAAGGCCCCAAGGTTGCTGAAGGGAACCGATTTTGTCGCGTGGAAGGATCGGTTCATACAATACGTTAAGTACCAGGATGCGAAAATGTGGGTATGCATCCAAGATGGAAATATTCCACCAGTCATGGAGTATGAGGGTCGAGACCAAATCAAGAAATACAGTAAAATGGAAGAGGAGGAGAAAAAGATGTATGAAGCCGAAAGCAAGGCTCATGCTGCAATCACAATGGCTCTTCCACAGGAGATCCTCCATACGTTCAGAAAGTATACATCGGCTAGAGAGCTTTGGGAAGCTCTTGAGAACAGATTTGAAGGAAATATATGTATTCGGGCTTCAAAGATAAAGTTGCTCAAAACTCAATTTTCAGTCTTTAAGTACTTAAAGAACGAATCTCTTGATGATATTATCACTCGATATAATCATCTAATGACTGAATTGAGTAACTACTCCATTTCCTACCGAGAAGAAGAGATTGTGGAAAAGCTTCTCGATGCCCTCCCACCAAAATGGGAGATGTATACTGTACTGATGAGGGAAGACAAGGACTTTCCTACTTATGATCTTGAAACCACTGTCAACAAGCTCAGAACTTTTGAGCTTAATATGGTAAGAAAAGAAACATCTATGGATCAGGTTCAAGATCCTGGCATGTACGGTGCTAAAGTAAACTCCAATACAAGTTCAAAGACTGATTCTGCCGCCTACTACTCGAAGAGCGAGTCGGGTGCCAAGTCTTCACAGGAGAGGCATGTGTCAGTAAACTCAAATGGGGATGTTTGCTTTGTTGCGGGTGGATCAAGTGGTACTCAACAGACAGCAGGCAAGATTAGTGGATCTTCAAGTTCCTCAAGCAATAATTACTCTAAGATGCCAATGAGCGTCAAATCTGCTGAAGAGCAGTTTGGCCTCTATGCTTCGTTTATTGCTTCATATGAGAACTATATTCAAGGAAAGGTTGTTGATCCAGCGATGCTGGATGAAGACTATGACCAGATCGATGCTGATGATCTGGAGGAAATGGATTTACAATGGTAGATGGCCATGATAGTGAGGAGAGTGAAGAAGTTTATGAGAAAGACGGGGAGAAAGTTTGTTGGTGGCAGGCCAGGGTTCGACAAGTCTAAGGTGAGGTGCTATAACTGTCAACAAAACGGGCACTTTGCCAAAGAGTGCAGAAACGAGCGAGTTGAACGTGGTCACGGCCGGTCTGCACGGCACACTGGGAGTAGTAAAGAAGTCAATGCCATGATGTCCAGAGAAGCAGTTGAATACAACTGGAACCTGCATTCGAATGAAACTAGTGAACAGGCAAATATGGTTAAGGTTGAGAATGAAGAATGTGAGAAGATTACCGGAGAAGAGAAAGCTACTGGTAAGGAAAAAGCTTTCATGGCAGATAACGAGGATCAACTCTCCGAGGTAAGTTCTAAACCTATTTGTACTAAATGTGAGAATTTGTCTGAGCAACTTACTACCATAACTGATCAGTATGTTCGTTTAGATGCTGAATTTAAAACTCTTAAAGAAGATCATCACTTTATGAAAGCAAGAGAAAACAGTTACAAAGTTAAAATAAAAGCGTGTGAAAAAGATGTTAAAAGCTTAAAAACAAAACTTGCTGAAAAAATTGAAGTAATTGATCTAAGTTATGAGGTTTTAGAAGAAAAGACTAATCTGATTGCTGAACGAGAAAAGCAGATTGCTGACCACCAGGTGAAAGTGGTGGAACTGAACCGAAAACTTGAGCAGTTCAGAAATTCCTCAGCTATTCTTGATCACCTTGTTAGTGATCAAGGTACCTCTACGAAGAGGGGAGGAATTGGTTATCACGAGGTTCCACCACCTTATAACCACAATTACACTTTTAACCCTAGTGTTCAGAAATCTGTTGATTTTGAAGTTTCTCAGACAGTTCCAATCAAGGTTACGAGTAAAGAACCAAGTGTTAGTAGTGGCGAAACGAGTTCGCCTGTTTCAAGTGAGAAAATTTCTGTTACGAGTCCAGTCTCATCAGATTCGGATAAGTTGTCCGAATCGGGTAAGACAAAAGAGAAAGTAGTGTTACCCACTGGTGGAGAAAAAGATAAAACTTATAAAAAGAGTACTCCACTCAACCCGTACGTCCCACCTTATGTGAGACGAACGGCCGATAACACAGCCTCTACATCCAAAACAACCTTTGAAAAGAAAATGGAGCATAGGTGTTGTTTTAGGTGTAATAAGTTAGGACATCTTGTTGCAGATTGCCCTCTGACACCGAAATTCAGAGGTGTGAGGCCTATTAAAACTGAGCGTAAGCCTAATGGTAATTTTAATACTGCTAAAAATGAAAACCCTTCAAATTTCCGAAATGTAACTAATTCAGGTTTTCACAGAAACAGACCTTAGTTTAACAATGCTAATAACCAAACCGCTAGATATAATACTTTCAATATACATAGGTTTGGAAGGCCTCACACTCAATTTCCAAGGAGATTTCCTAATAGGACTGACAGGAATTATCCAGATGCTAACTTTGGAAAGCAGAAGTACGGGATGTATAGATCCAAGACCAATTGGTCTTGGGTCCCTAGATTCTAATCCTTTGCTTTATTGTGCAGGAACAGTTGAACAGGGCTGCCCACAGTCTTTGGATTGTAGATAGCGGCTGTTCCCGGCACATGACGGGTAACAAATACTTGTTGCACGACTTAAAACCTGTTCAAGGAGCGAGAGTTAGCTTTGCCGGTGAAAGTGGAGGCAGAATTACTGGAAAAGGAACGGTGTCCAATGGAAAAATGACTCTTGAGAATGTGAACTTTGTAGAAGAGTTGAAGCACAATCTGCTGAGTGTGTCGCAGATTTGTGATAAGGAATACACTGTTCATTTCACGAAGAATGAGGCGATCGTGTTGAAGCCTGGTTTTCAGATACCAGACGAGTGGATAGTGATGAAAGCTCCACGTGATACAAATACTTATGTGATGGATATGAGGTCTACTGAAATGGCCACGGAAGAATCATGTTTAATGACGAAAGCAAGCGAATCGGAATCCGAACTGTGGCACAGGAGGATGGGGCACATTCATCTTCGGAAGATGAACCACATTGTCAGGAATGGACTTGTGATGGGCGTTCCCTTGAAAAGTTTTAACTTTGAAGACAAATGTATAGCATGCAAGAAGGGAAAGCAACACAAGAAATCCCATCTCACCAAGAAGGTCAACTCTATTGCCAGTACTCTAGAACTGCTTCACATGGATCTCTTCGGTCCCGTGAATGTAAAAAGTCTAGGAGGTACTTCTTACTGCTTGGTGATCACTGATGACTACTCGCGATATTCGTGGGTATATTTTCTGAAATCGAAAGATGAGACGGCTCAAATGGTGAAGAATTTGATTACCAAAGTTGAGAACGTCATGGGTAAAACAGTGAAGTTCATCAGGAGTGACAATGGAACGGAGTTCAAGAATTTTGAAATGGAGATCTTCTGTCTTCAGAAAGGAATTGAACACCAATACAGCGCTCCGTATACTCCGCAACAGAATGGAGTGGCTGAAAGGAAGAACCGAACTTTAATTGAAGGAGCCAGAACTATGCTGGCAGATTCGAAGCTTCCTGTGATGTTATGGGCTGAAGCAGTTGCTACAGCCTGCTATGTTCTGAATAGAGTGTTAACCGTTAAGAGACTTGGTAAAACGAGTTACGAGCTTATGCATGGAAGGAAGCCCAACTTGAGTGGTCTTGAACCATTCGGGTCCCCTTGTTCGATCTTGAAGACAAATTCTAAATTTGGCAAAGTAGCCGATGAAGGAATCTTAGTCGGTTATGTTGTTGGTACTCCCAACAAACGTGTCTTCAATACTTCGACCTGCAAGGTGGAGGTGGTGTGTAACACCGACATCACAAGTTACCAACCGCCAAAACCAAGCAATGGACCTGCTGAGCTTTTCGACTATGTTAAGCTTTTTAAGTCTTTTAACATACCGGATTTGGAAATCTCTGAAGAAGAAGAAAGAGCTGCGACGAAGATGATACTTGATGAGGAAGAAAATCTATTGCAAAGACAGCTGATTGATAAATGTCAACCTTCCTCATCAAACACTATCGGTACCCCTGCTGATGAAGAATTTATCAATCCTTTTCACTCTCAGCATGAAACAACCATTGATGAGATCTCTTCTAATTTGGAAGATAATTTGCATGTCAGTTCTGTTCCGATCACGAGAATTCATAAAGATCACCCCTTGGATAATGTGATTGGTGATGTGTCCTCAGGTGTACAAACGAGAAGTAGCTTGAATGAACACACCTGTGTTTATACAAGCATTAAGGAGACAGGAATAATCAATGAATGCCTGTATACCTGCTTTATAAGCCAGATTGAACCGAAGAATTATCATATGGCTTTAAAGGACAGCTCGTGGGTCGAAGCCATGCAAGAAGAGTTGGCTCAATTCGAGAAGATGGAAGTTTGGACTTTGGTTGAAAAACCAAAAAATGTGCATGCGATAGGCACAAAATGGGTGTTCAAGTGCAAGAGAGATGATAAGGGGATCATTATAAGAAACAAGGCGAGGCTAGTCGTTAAAGGTTTTAATCAACAAGAGGGGATTGATTATAACGAAGTGTTCGCTCCTGTCGCCAGATTGGAAGCCATAAGATTGTTTTTAGCGTTTGCTGCTTATGAAAAGATGAAGGTATTTCAGCTAGATGTGAAGAGTGCGTTTTTGAATGGGAAAGTTGATGAGGTTGTGTATGTTGAGCAACCTCCGGGTTTTCCTGACCCAGACTTTCCAGATCACGTGTACAGGTTGAGCAAGGCGTTGTATGGATTACATCAGGCACCTCGTGCCTGGAATTCAACTTTATCGGATTACTTGCTCGAGAATGGTTTTGAAAGAGGGAAAATTGATAGCACGTTGTTCTTCAAAAGAGATGGAAGCGACTTCCTGCTGGTACAAGTGTACGTGGATGACATTATATTTGCTGCGTCAAAAGTCTCCATGTGTCAGGAGTTTGAAGCCGTCATGAAGAAAAGGTTTGAAATGAGTGCTATGGGTGAACTAACTTTCTTTCTAGGATTGCAGGTTGATCAGAAGAAGGACGGGATGTTCATTCATCAGACGAAGTATGTTCATGATGTGCTCAAGCGCTTCAAGATGGAGGATAGTTCTCCATATGATACTCCAATCTGCGTCAATCACAAATTGGGTGCTGAAGTAGACGATGATGCAGATGTGGACCCAACTCAATATCGGGCAATAATAGGTTCTTTAATGTACTTAACTGCATCTAGGCCTGATATAATGTTTGCTGTTTGTCTTTGTGCACGTTTTCAGGCAAATCCAAAAGAATCTCATTTGAAAGGTGCAAAGAGGATACTGCGGTATCTCAAGGGCAAGCCGAAGCTAGGGTTGTGGTACCCGAGAGGAGGAGACTTGGAGTTGGTCGCTTACACAGATTCTGATTATGGAGGGTGCAATCAGAGTCGGAAGTCAACAACTGGAGGATGTCAGTTTCTTGGTGGCAGATTGGTGTCGTGGCAGTGCAAGAAGCAGACTTCAGTCGCAATTTCAACCTGTGAGGCAGAATACATGGCAGCATCCAACTGCTGCTCTCAGGTTCTTTGGATACAACAACAGTTGCGCGACTATGGTCTGAATTTCTTACTTACTCCTATTTGCATTGATAACACAGCTGCTATCTCAGTAACTAACAATCCCGTGAAACATAGTAAAACTAAACATATTGACATACGTCATCATTTTATACGAGATTGTGCTGAGAAGAAATTGATTGTGCTTGAAAAGGTGGATACGCTTGATAATTTCGCTGATTTATACACTAAAGCGTTTGACAAATCCAGATTTCAAAACCTTATTGAACTGAATGGGATGATCAATCCCGAGTAACCATGCTTTTCTTGTGATTTCGAAAAAAAAAAAAAAAAAAAAAAAACGTCATTAATCGCTTAAAAATATGTCGGTTACATCAGTTAGAAGGACTTGTCTTCGGATATGTTTTGGTCCTCATTTTCTACTTGTAGATTTTGAGGATAGCCATTAACCAGATTACTGATAGTGACCGGGGCGGTTTATGATGGGTTTTTCATTCTTTCGCTTAAAATTAGTCGATCATACTTAGTTAGAAGGACACATACTAGTATGTGGTCGGTCCAGCTGATCCATTGGATCTTCGGGATAGCCGTTTACCTGAAGACTTTGTTTTGGTCGGGGCGATTATTGTTAAAATTTTGAAAGAAAGGGGAAATGAAATTATTTTTCAAGTCTGTTACTTCGTAAGAAGTTCGTTAGCTATGTTAAACGGAAAATTGATCCAACCTTGGAAAATGATAGATATACTAACTTTGTGTGCTTAACTAGTGAAGTTATTAGGCTTAAAAGGCTTTAGGACAGTCATTGTATGTCATGGTAACTTTTTATTGTGCGTAAAAGTAAACGTGATACAAACTAAATATACTTGATTTTACGTGGAAACTCCTTAAGAGTTTTGCATGTCTTCATATATATCTTTCCGAATGATAGGCAGAAAAGCGATTACCCAGTCATACACGAGCCCATGTGTGTTCTGATTCCCGTGAAGATAGCGTCTCAAGATACTGCAGTGATCCAGATTCGGGACTTGCAGTTAATTTCTACTTTGAAGTCTATGTTTATTGAAAAAAAAAAAAAAAAAATATTTGGAGTTATTGAAACATATTAGAGATGACAAAATCAAGACTTCACAATCATTGAGTAAGAGAGAAGAACGGGAAGCAGATTAAGAATACTTACAACTTAATCAGACACTATGGGTCGAAGTCAATTCGGAGTAACTTGGGGAAAGCCAAATACGCTTTGAGGAGAGATAGGAGGCATCAATATTTCTGAGTTGTTGCCCACTTAAATTTTGAGGAATAATTGAACCTAACTCGTATCACAGAAACGATGAAAACCACTTTAAGTTATACCTGCTTACAACCTGTCTCTATATGTCATAATACAGCTAAACACAGATCTATGTGACAGTCACATACTTAGTATGATTCCTGTTCGGATCTTTTCTAAAACGTAGCAGTCCCTATTGAGACTGAAATTTGATCCCTTATACTTTAAATTTTTAAGTTTTTGTACTTAGATAGTTTTATGTTTTTTTAACTGGTTACTTAGAATTGATCACGACATTTATTTCTTAAAGGGAAGTTTTAAAGAGTTAATTGAAAAATGTTCAAATTATAAGGTTTAATTCTGTAAATATATAGGCGATGTTGTTGAACAGGCGAAGTTGTGGATAACTTCGCCTAGGCGAAGTTATCCGTAACTTCGCCTGTATAACTTCGCCCTTATATAAGGAATTCTTAGAGTCAAACAGCTCATTATTCAGCGAACTTATACCCATCGAATTTTCACAGCGAACTTGTCATTACGTATCCATACTTGTTCACTTGTTCTTCGATTTCAAACCGATTTAAAGGTTGTTTGGGTTCCTATATCTGATATTCGATGTTCATAGATGTTAATATGAGGTCGTTTCGACCTGTTTCGTGTCCTCGGTCGATCGACCTTTAACAATCGGTTTTTTTCAAAACTCGTTGTTACGTGTTAATAACCATACTGATCGTCAACATGTCCTTATAAAACTTGGTTTAAGGGTCCTTAATCGTCTAAACTAGCCGAAACATCGGATTTTCGATGTTTGCATTAACCTTACTGTCGCCGATTCAGATTCAGGCGAAGTTAGGGTTTAGGCGAGGTTATCCGTAACTTCGCCTGAAGCTTAAGTTCGCCTGAGGCGAAGTTATCCGTAACTTCGCCTGAAGCTTAAGTTCGCCTGAGGCGAAGTTATCCATAACTTCGCCTGAAACTTAAATTCGCTTGAGGCGATGTTGTGATGAGGCGAAGTTAACATTAACTTCGCCTAGATCATTTTTACTTAATATTGAATAGACGAACTTAAAGCTGAAGCGAAGTTGTTCCCAACTTCGCCTCAACTTTAACATCGCCTATACAGAGTTTATCACAACTTCGCTCATGGTAACCAGCGAACTTGTGTTATTCATTAACGTTTATCTAACTTGGTTAGTTTGTTGCAGATATGGCTGCGGTAGCTGGTGCTGGAGGTGCAGGAGGAGACGATGGTGATAACCAACGTCAATTTTTCCCGGGTCACAATATGTACATCACTTTAGACCCGGAGGCGAGCGGTGTGGACGATTACCGCGAGATCATAACTTTCCTCCTACGCTCGAGGATTTTTCATGCTATCACGAACACTCTGCCGATATCTCTACCAAATATCGAAGACTTTTGGCAGACGGTAGAATATGATTGTCGTGTTGAGCCCCCGGTCATGCGAGCGACTGTGAACAATCAGTAAGTTCAGTTCAATTCTGAACAGATACGGGTGGCTTTACGATTCGGTGAAGAGACTAGGGATGACCCTACAGAGTTTGTGGCTCCGTTCCGTGATGGAGCGTTTCTCCGAATGGGCTACTCTGGTCCATTAGGTGATACCCAGAGGAGGAAGGGTTTCCTTCTAGATCAGTGGCCCTTCCTCATGCATGTTATGATAGTTTGCATGTCTGGGAGGAAGGCGGGCACTGACGGTATGGGTGCGACCATGCAGTCTGCAATGACTGCACTGACTTACAATAAACGCTACAGTTTCAGTCAGATGGTCTTTTACGAGATAGACAGACAGAGGAGGGCGATGTCTCGGGAGCGGTTCATTATGTACCCACGTTTTATCCAGATGATATTGAACCATGTGGCTCCGAGTCTACCTCAGAGACGCCCGATAAGATACGTGGAATCTGTGAGCAAACGTATCTTTGCTCAATGCCGCACTTCAAGTGCGAGGAGCAACCCTGAACGTCGTCCCAGGCATACTCCACTGTTTGGGTTTTTAATTAACCCAGAGTATGTTCCTGCTGGTGGGGACGAGTTCAGAGATCCTCAACCGCGACAGGCAAGAGCAACTCAAGCTCCACCTGCTGTGCCTGTTGTGTCGGCTGCAGAGGATATAGATCTTGACGCTGTCTTTGGAGGTCAAGGTTATTTTGATATGGATCAAGTTGAAGAGGTGCAGGTCTCTGCTGCACAAGGTTCGGGTGTGAGTGCTACTAGAGCAGCTACATCGATGGCTGACTCCGATTTGGATGAGATCATGAATGAGGGGAGACGGTTGATGGTGTCTCGAGAGAGAACTTTTGGGAAGAGAAAGAGAACGGAGGATGATGAAGAGTCAGAAGAGGAAGAAGATATACATAAGCTGATAAGAAGATCAAGACGGGAAAGGACAGGTGCTGGCATGGGAGCTGGAGAGACTTCAAGGATGGTACGTTTTGCTCCGGCCGCACTGTCTGGTATGTCTATCGTTCCTACTTCTGTACAGGTTTCAAGTACAAGCGCTGCGGATGTTCCCGTGGTGGCTACATCATCTGCTGGCATTCCTTCCATCACTGCTATCCAGACGTCGACTCCGGAGATCGTGTCTCTACCACCTCCAACGCTTACTCAGTCGGTGGTAGCTGCACGATTTGTAGAGTCAACGGTCATCACTACTGCAGGGTTATCAGGTATGGTACCACCTGCGGTTACGCCTGCTTCTGATGTCTCGCCTACGCCTATGTCAGACTCAGAGAGAATAGCTTCACTAGAGCGGATCGTGGCAGAGCAATCGAAGACTATTCAACGCCTAGTGGAAGCAAATCAACTACAGTCATCCCTCCTGGTTGAGCATGGGAAAACTATAGATGCCTTGAAGGAGTTCTTGGCATCTCAGGGGGAGATGAGCTGTAAGGGCGACGAGCTCAGGACGAAAAGAAGAAATGACCGAGACGATGATCCCAATGCATCGAAAGATGCAGGTGGTGAGCTGCCAAGAACTTCTCAAGCTCTTGGTACTTCCACAGCTGAGGGGGAGTCTGCCGACGCGGCTGGTGGTTCTGGTGGTGATGATGTGGTGTTGTTTGAGGATGACGTGATTGATGCGTTGAAGGAACTTGACGATGATATGTTCAGCGATGATGTGTTGTTTGATGAAGATGTGCTGCCGAATGATGTGATTGAGAAGATCGGTGAGCAGATTGAGATTGAGAGTGAGATTGAGGAAGGAGAGATAGTAGTAGAAGACGTTGAACACGAGATCCCTGATGTTGAGAAAGCCGACATGGGTACTGAGATGGATGAGACTGAGTGGGAGGAGCAGCCTAGGTGGAAGGAAGGCTGTGCTCATTGGTTTATTAAGACCAAGAAGCCT
The DNA here is from genome assembly GCF_021521415.1 of Bidens hawaiensis. Classification (NCBI taxonomy): domain Eukaryota; kingdom Viridiplantae; phylum Streptophyta; class Magnoliopsida; order Asterales; family Asteraceae; genus Bidens; species Bidens hawaiensis. The sequence goes on along the minus strand of NW_027501004.1, from coordinate 17,018 downwards.
GCTGTTCCAGCCATGTTCAAGAAGAGTTATAACATCAAAGGCTATGCTGAGTCGAAGAAGGGAATTATCTGTTGGATATATGATGAACAGATGAAGTTGTTTGTGGTGAAGCGTTATGATGGTATTCAATACTTCAAAAGAACCCTGAGATCTCTCAATACGTTGCCAGAATGTGAGGTGAAGGATTTGGCCAGGTTGGGCCTGATAAATAGAAGTGACGACAACATGGCAAGAGTGATTGGGAAGATCGTGTGGAAAGAAAGCATAAAAGAGAAGATGTTTGAATTATTAAAGCCACAGAAGGGAAAGCTCGTGGAGGATACAGAAAGGGGAATGAGAGCAGATGGCAAGCCATGGATGGTGATGAAGTACAAACCGATCCGATGCATCAAGGAGGTTCCAATGAAGACTATGCCTCAAGATGTGTTGAAGATCTAAAATGGTGGTACGTTGATTGCCAGACTGCTGAAGCCGTGATGGAAGACGAAGACGAACAAGAAGTGCTGAGGGTGTATGATCCGATGGATCTTGTTAACTTATCGAAAGCTGATCTGCAAGTGTTGAATGAAAAGAAGATATTCTATATTCCTGCTTGGAAGGATGAAGCAAGGAAATATCAGCGAGTAGTCACTGTATGTGTTAGAGAAGGAGTGCACGCGTGAAGATACAGGATTACGAGACAAGAGCTGAAAGATCATGATATGAAGCAACTGCCAAGGGGGAGTCTGTTGGTGCATAGATGTCAGTAGTTCATATGTCTAATGTCTGTAATCGAGTCTGTAATATTGTTTATGTATTTGTTTGTTTAAAGCGAAGTTGTTGACAAGTTCCCTTAGGCGAACTTGTTAACCAAGCGAAGTTGTTGACAAGTTCGCCTAGGCGAACTTGTTGAACAAGCGAAGTTATGGACAACTTCGCCTGAGGCGAAGTTGTCGTGTATTTATATAGATTACGGATTACTGTTTACGTTGGTTAGAGTTGGTTAATTTACGTGTAATTCAGTGAGTCAAGTGACGTGAGGTCGAGAGTCTGTAAGTATCACGGTTTGAGTTATTAATATAACGTGTGCTTGTTCGTATCGTATTCGTGTGCTCGTGAGCTTGAGTTCTACGTCCGTAACGATCTACACAGGGATTCCGCACCTGTGTATATCGGGATATCTCGTGTGATCCGTCCAGGGAACCTACACCGGGCGGAGCGGCCGTGGTACGGATCTTGGTGGTAGTAGCAAATATTAAAATGACAATTCTGAATGCTTAAGAGGGAAAAGGTTCCATATGAACGGCACTTGCACATGGGTTAGTCGATCCTAAGATACCGAGAAGCCCGTTAGTGAGCATGCTTCACGCGGGCTTTTAAAGGGAATCAGAATAAAATTCCTTAACCGGGACGTGGCGGCTGACAGAAATTTTAGGGATTACGGAGATGTCAGCGGGGGCCTCGTGAAGAGTTATCTTTTCTGTTTAATAGCCTGCCACCCTGGAAACGACTCAGTCAAAGGTATGGTCCTGCGGCGGGAAAAGCACCGCACATCGCGCGGTGTCTGGTGTTCCCCCGACGACCCTTGAAAATCCGGAGGACCGAGTTTCTTACGAAGCTCGCCCAATGACTTGGTTAGAATGTCACCTAGGCGGGAACTTCCTGTCACTAGGCTAATTGTTTAGAATGTATATATAGGGGAGGGGTAGGTTGTGAGCGCCCATGCCCGGGCAGATTGGTTACCAAGCAAGATTATGGAGGTTTAGAGTACGAGAAACCAAGCCCCCTCACCATGTTGCTTTCAAAGCTAGCTCAAAAACTTGGTTTCTTTAACGACGAAACAACTAGACTGCCCCCCAACCTTGCCCATGGCCAAGGCCAAGGCATACCAAAGCACCCATGGCCAAGGCCAAGGCCAAGGTATTGGGATGAGAAAAGTGCTAAATGAAGATTGGAATCTTCTCAACCTCTCTGAAATCATCTAAGTATGGACTCCGAGCACATTTAGGACTCCGAGCAAGTTTATTTACTTAACCTAGCAAGGAATATTGCCTTTCAGGCAAGGTTATCTTCTTTAAGTCTTCTTAAGTGTTAAACTGAGCATGGTTCATTTTGTCTAGCAAAGGTGTTCTTCTAGTCGAGCACGACTTTCTTACTAGCAAACTCTTAACTTAACCAAGCTTTCGAAGCCAAGTATTTTGGAAGATCTTGCAAGGTTTTATTAATAATCGGTGGTACGAGCATGCTTGAAGAAGGTTGATCAAGAATTTTACTAAGGACTTTCTCTAGAAAGGTTCAACTCCGAGCAAGCTATAGTGGTACCACCCAAGTCCACAGTTTTACCAGCACACTTTTGTTTGTTCAATAATTTAATGATTAACAAAGAGTTGATGGGATTTATGAAGAACAGTTTGCTCATAGGATCCTATTGAGCAAAGTTTGCTATGGTTAAGAAGATTGAAGTCTGCTAGGTGACTATTTTCTAATGAAAATATTCTAAGTAAGTCTACCCGGAGAACTGTTCCCCAGTACACTTTGGTTACCATGTCTGCTCAAAGAAGACAAAAGTTGCAAAGCTTACTCAAAGACCTGTTTTTAACATAGAATCTTTGTTATAGGATTTTCTTATTATGTATCTATCATTAAGCTTTCAAGAAGGTAGGACGACAGTCAAGTAGTGGCAGGCCTATAAATAGAATAATTTAGGGCACTCCTACCACTGAACAGTCGGTTTACACCTTTCAGACATACGGATTTATTCCTAAATTGAGTGTGACGGCTGTTCTAAAAATTGTACGGATTAAACATTCCTTATTGAAACCCTAATCGATTTGCTTTTGTATTAATCTTTCTATAAATGGAAATCTTTTGAGTTACAATCTGTGTTTTTTTCATTTAAAATATTTAAGCAACAATATTGTTTATTAGTGATTCCGCCATTAACATACACTTGTTCTTACCTTAAAAAGAATGTCGTTAACCCTCTTGTCAACACTTAACTGTGTGGGTTGCGACATTTATAGTGAGTGATAGAGTGATTATACGGGACCGACAAGTGGTATCAGAGTTGAAGGTTGTTGTTAAGGTGAAGATTCGTTGCTTATTGTTGATTATTTGAAGATAAAGAATGACGTGAGCTGAGTATTGTTTCATTGGTGTCTGACGTTAGCTACTCTGTTCTTCATTATTCATCCAGATCTACAATATTTGGTGTTTTCTTTCTCTTATTTGAACTAAGGTTTTAATATTTATTATAGATCTTGCTCTGAGCTGACCAGATTCATCAGATCTGAAGATTTTATCTCCAAATCAGATTATGTTTTTAAGAAAATTTTTAATCTTTTTAGGTTTTTCAATTGTTTACTCTGTTTTTCAAAATAATCATAAAATCACTAAAATATGTCTGGCTACGATGAGCAAGAGGTCTCAACTAACAAAATTCCGAGGTTATATGGATATGAAAACTTCATAAAGTGGAAAGTTCTTTTTGTAGCTGTTGTGTGCTACAATGACGTAGATATGTGGAATTCTATTAAGAATCGACCTTATACACCTGATGTAAAAAATGCCAACCAAGCTACTGAAGCAAAAATGAGGAAAGTAGATGATAAAGCTCTTTCTATAATAAAATTGGGTCTGTCTTGGGAGATTCTGACAAAGGTTGCTCATCATGCCACTGCCAAGGCTATGTATGATGCAATTATGGAAATGTTTGAAGGCAACTCAGAATTAAAGAAAATCAAGAAGGAGAGGCTCAAACAACAACTTGAAAGGTTCAAATACAAAAGGGATGTGAGGCTGAAATCAGTACTTGAAAGATATTCCGTCAAAGAGTGGCTATAAATTCCATCCAAGGAGCTGTCTACGTGTCGGGTTGTTTGGGAATGCAGCCCAAATAGGGCGTTAAATTCCGTCCAAGGAAAAATTATGGCGTGAGACCAATAGCAAATAAGTACCGTGTGGGACAAATGAAAAGGAGTTTGAAAAGAGAGTCAAAGTGTGCTTGAAATTGTCTGGAGGAAGCGAATGGGGCCGACAATGCGTCCCGGTCGGATGTGGAACGACTTATGTTGGTCCGGCGATAAGATCGGGGCGTGGACCAGTGTGGATTGGTACGACGGCCAACCATGGTAGTTGATATGCCTGTGGAGATGCCGTTGTAACGAATGTGGTTGGCAGAGCACGTCGTCCTGATGTGCTTCGGCACCTGCGTGCTCCTGAAACCGGCCTGCGAGCACCCCGTTTGGCCCATTCTTGAAACACGGACCAAGGAGTTTGACATGTGTGCGCGTCAACGGGTGAGTAAACCCGTAAGGCGCGTAGGAAGCTGATTGGCGGGATCCCCCTAGCGGGGTGCGCCATCGACCGACCTTGATCGTCAGAGTAGGGATCGAGTGTGAGCATGCCTGTTTGAAGACCCGAAAGATGGGGAACTATGCCTGAGTGGAACGAAGACAGAGAAACTCTGGTGGTGGCCTGCAACGATACTGATTTGCAAATCGTTAGTCTGACTTGGGTATAGGGCGAAACAATAATCGAACCGTCTAGTATCTGGGTCCCTCCGATGTTTCCCTCAGGATAGCTGGAGCCCGGGTACGAGTTCTATCGGGTAAAGCGAATGATTAGAGGCATCGGGGGCACAATGCCCACGACCTATTCTCAAACTTTAAATAGATCGGACGACGTGGCTGCTTTGTTTTGCCGTGCCATTGAATGGAGAGCTCCAAGTGGGCCATTTTTTGTAAGCAGAACTGGCGATGAGGGATGAACCGGAAGCTGGGTTACGGTGCAAAACGGCGCGCTAACCTAGAACCCACAAAGGGTGTTGGTAGATTATGACTGCAAGATGGTGGTCATGGAAGTCGAAATCCGTCAAGGAGTGTGTAATAACTCACCTTCCGAATCAACTAGCCCCGAAAATAAATGGCGCTTAAACGCTAGACCTACATCCGGCCGTCTTGGCAAGTGCCGAGCCTCTACGAGTAGGAGGGTGCGGCGGTCGCTGCAAAACCTTGGGCGTTAGCCCGGGCGCAGCGGCTGTTGGTGCGGATCTTGGTGGTAGTAGCAAATATTCAAATGAGAACTTTGAAGGCCGAAGAGGAGAAATGTTCCATGTGAACGACCCTTGCACATGGGTTAGTTGATCCTAAGAGACCGCGGAAGCCCGTCAAATAGCTTTTTTCACGTGAGCTTCGAAAGGAATCAGGCTAAAATTTTTTAACCGAGGCGTGGCGGTTGACGACAACGTTAGGGATTTCGGAGACATCGGCGGGGGGCCTCGGGAGGAGTTATCTTTTCTGTTTAACAGCTTGCCCATCCTGGAAACAACTCATTCGAAGGTAGGGTCCAGCGGCAGGAAAAGCACCGCATGTCACGCGGTGTCTGGTGCACCCCCGTCGGCCCTTCAAAATACAGAGGACCGAGTGCCTCCCACGCCTGGTTGTACTCAAAACCGAATCAGGTTTCCAAATTGAACAACCTCTGGTCGATGGAATAATATAGGCAACGGAAGTCGAAAAAATGGATCCGTCCTCTCGGGAAAAGGATTGGATCTTAGGGCTGGGCACAGGGGTCCGTGTCCCAAACCCGTCGGCTGTCGGCGGACTGCTCAAGCTGCTTCCCAGCGAGAGCAGGTCGCCGCGTGCCGTTTGGGGGACGTATTGGGAACGACCTCTCTGGGGGCCTTCCCCGGGATTCGAACAACCAACTCAGAACTGGTATAGACAAGGGGAATCAACTGTTTAATTAAAACAAAGCATTGCGATGGCCACTGCGGATGATAACGCAATGTGATTTCTGCCCATCGCTCTGAATGTCAAAGTGAAGAAATTCAACCAAGCACGGGTAAACGGCGAGAGTAACTATGACTCTCTTAAGGTATCCAAATTCCTAGTCATCTAATTAGCGACGCGCATGAATGGATTAACGAGATTCCCACTGTCCCTGTCTACTATCCAGCGAAACCACAGCCAAGGGAATGGCCTTGGCAGAATCAGCTGGAATAGAAGACCATGTTGAGCTTGACTCTAGTCCGACTTTGTGAAATGACTTGAGAGGTGTAGTATATGTGGGAGCCCTCGAGGGAAAGTGAAATACCACTACATTTAACGTTATTTTACTTATTCCGTGAATCTGAAGCGGGGCAACGCCCCTCTTTATGGACCAAAGGCCTGCCTCAGAGGGTCGATCCGGGCGGAAAACATTGTCCGGTGCTGGTGGGGAGTTTGGCTGTGGCGGCAAACGTTCATAGCGATGTAGCTTTTTGATCCTTCGATGGCGGCTCTTCTTATCATTGTGAAGCATAACTCATCAAGTGTTGGATTGTTCACCCTCCGATATGGAACGCGAGCTGTGTTTAGACCATCATGAGACATGTTATTTGGGTCAACACGAATGTTGGTGAGTTATTCCCGAGAAAAACTTATTATATATAGACAATTTATATATAAACAACACATGAATATAATAGTGTACGGCTATTATACTCCCAACAGTACCGATCTGTACACGGTACAACACAATAACGAAACCCGCATTTTACCTTTAAGCACAAAAAACGTTAGTTGTAAACTAGCTTAGAGTACAACGCATGTATGACTACCAATTTGATAATTAGAAACGTACCATATTAGAAATATTCTCACTTTTAAACCAACACGAATGGAAGTGGGGGGTGTCACCCTGATAGATCTACCAACATTTCTATGCCGTTACTAATTCGTTTAACAGTTATTTATTTTTTTTCAAGGACAAAGACGGATGAAGAACATATTTTTTTTTTTTTTTTTTTTTTACTCATGAAGTTTTATATAATTTACTATAAAACGATTACAATAAAGTTGCAGGCAAACGGGCAACAAGTTGCGCCGCAACCCCCTTTTGAACAGCAAAGCCAATCCTTCTAAAAACGAAGTTTTGGGACCTAGAAGCTGAAGAGTTATTTAACCAAATTGATTCATCCAACAATAACAACAATTTGTAAAGTATAATACGTTTTCAAAACATATATATAAATAAGGATATATATATAAATACAATATTCTTTTCGGAGGAAGAACTCACATTCGATTTCGGTAAGCTCCCAAATGCTCGTGTCCTATATTGGTACACGTTCGTTAATTCTAAGTTCGGGTTTGACCAAACTTGGCTATATATATATATATATATATGAAAAAATATATATATAACCTTAATTTAAGAATTCACACAAGCACACAAACACATAAAATTATAACTCTATAAATAAACACTTAAAAATATATAGACAAGTAATAATTAACCAAGTATTGTTATATTTAATAAATTAAATAAATATTTTAATTTATAAAAATTACTCCTTTTAGTTGCTGGAATGTTATGAAAATCATATGTTCTCATTTTATTTTATTTATAATTTTGACTTTATGTGAGTCGGTTTTGTCGGTTTGTCGGTTTTGAACTTAAAAATAAACCGGTTGTCGTTTCGTGAAAACTTTTAGTTTTAAATTATAAAAAACACTTTTTAATATAGTTTTTAATCATATTATATTATTTTTTAAATAAAAATGATATGGTCTTCATTTTATTTACCGATTTCTTAAAAACGTCAATTTTAACGGTTTCTTGTCGGTTTTCGCGACAAGAACCGTGATGGTTCAAGTTTTTCTATTTTTGACCTTTCATATACTTTAACTTATGTTAAATTTAAGATTCTTTTGTCGGTTCACGTTAAAAGTCCAACTCTCTGACCGTTATTGTTACCGACAAGCTATTTAAGTCAAAATGTCAAAACTAAACCATTTGGTACAGTAAATATACATCTAACAACAACTAATATATCATCACCGATCATCTATCACCAAGTATTGCACACAAAACAAATTTTCACTACACATGATCAAGCCTTAGCTTACGCTTTCAACAACACAATGAGCATGTTGTTTCTATAAATTCTAGAAGGTGTATATTTATCAAAATTTCAAATCTTAACAACCCATAATATCATCTTAATTCATCCCATAATCATCATTTAAACAATAACATTCTTAACTCTTTAACAACAAAGTTTCCATATTTAGCAATTCGGTTATTTCAATAACTTTTATTCACTTCAAGCTGTCAAATGAAATTAAGTATAACTTATATCTAAGAAGACCCTAGCAACTTATTATACACTTAGTCTTAGATTTTCCATTTATCAACTAACAAAATTACTATTTGTAGCAAGTAGCAATTTAACAATTCAAATAGCAACTTAACAATTTTTATAATAGAGTGTATTAATGCAAACCTAATTTCAAGTAATCTCCTAATCATTGCATTTTCTACATTCTAATTTATTATTGGCGGGTTTGGGAGGTGGGTTGGGTTGTGTGTGTGAGTGGTGGCCGAACAAGGGGGGAGGGAGTGGAAGGGTTGGGTAAATAATATTATACATGGTATTTTTTAGGTGATATGGTTTAACGTATCTCGTAATTTTCCTAGCCAAACGACATCCGTTTTCGATAATTTTTGTCAGACATTGAGCGAAACTAGATTACACTCAATGTCCGCCTAAAAACTTAATTTTTTTGAAAAACTTGCGTCGTTCCATACGGTGTCCTCTACTGGATTTCAGTTACTTATTTTCTATTTTTCTCGATTCGAACCTTCTAGAATTAAGTTTATATGCTATCTCTAATATCCTAATATAAATTATAATTTTTCGAGGTTATCTTGTCATGTATATGAATTTATTCATTTCTAAGTCGTTACCAGTGGTCAATCTGTGAAAAAATTGAACTCTTTCGGGTGCCATAATTTAAAACTTAACAAAAATCAAAGACTTTTGACAACAATATTATTCCTATATATTTATTTCACTAATTAATATGCGATTACGGTTAAGCTAATTACCAGATTAGTCTATTTTTTGGCAGTTGTCACACCAAGTTCCCTGGAACGGGGCGCCGGAGAGGGTGAGAGCCTTGTCGTGCCCGAACCCTGTCGCACCACGAGGCGCTTTCTACGAGTCGGGTTGTTTGGGAATGAAGCCCCAATAGGGCGGTAAATTACGTCCAAGGCTAAATACTGGCGTGAGACTGATAACAAACAAGTACTGCGAGGGAAAGATGAAAAGGACTTTGAAAAGAGAGTCAAAGAGTGCTTGAACGACTTATGGAACGACTTATGTCTGTCCACCGATCGGCTCGGGGCATGGACAGGTGTGGATTGTTACGGCGGCCAAAGCCCTGGCAGTTAATATTCCTATGGAGATGCCGTTATGCCGATCGTGGTTGGTAGCGCGCGCAGTCACGGGGTGCCTTTGGCACCTACGTGTTCCAGACACCTGCCTGCGGGCACCCCATTCGGCCCGTCTTGAAATACAGACCAAGGAGTCTGACATGTGTGCTAGTCAACGGTTGAGTAAACCCGTAAAGCGCAAAGAAGATGATTGGCGCGATCCCCCTAGCGGGGTGCACCGCCTACCAACCTTGATATTCTGAGAATGGCTCGAGTGTGAGCATGCCTATCGGGACCTGAAAGATGGTGAACTATGACTGAGCGGGGAAAGATAGAGGAAACTCTGGTGGAGGCCTGCAGCGATATCGACGTGCAAATCGTTCATTTGACTTGGGTATAGGTAAAAAAGATTAATCGAACCATCTAGTAGCTGGTTCCCCCCCGAAGTTTCACTCAGGATATTTGGAGCCCGGGTGCGAGTTCTATCTGGTAAAGCGAATGATTAGAGGCATCAGGGGCGCAATGCCCTTGACCTATTCTCAAACTTTAAAAATAGGTAGGACGACACGACTGCTTTGTTTAGTCGTGCCAGATAATCGAGTGCTCCTAGTGGGCCACTTTAGGTAAGCAGAACGAGCGAAGCAGGATGAACCTAAAGCCGGGTTATGGTGCAAAACTGCGCGCTAACCTAGAACCCACAAAGGGTGTTGGTCGATTAAGACAGTAGGACGGTGGTCATGGAAGTTGAAATCCACTAAGGAGTGTGCAACAACTCACCTGCTGAATCAACTAGCCCCGAAAATAGATGGCGCTTAAGCGCGCGACGTACACAAGGCCCTTGATGAGTAGGAGGGCCCGGCTGTCGCTGCAAAACCTTGGGCGTGAGCCTGGGCGGAGCGGTCGTCGGTGCGGATCTTGGTGGTAGTATCAAATATTCAAATAAGAACTTTGAAGGCCGAAAACGGGTAAGGTTCCATGTGAACCGAACTTGCACATGGGTTAGTCAATCCTAAAGACGGGGGAAGCCCGTCAGATAACGTCAAAGGTTGAACTATTTTAGAGAAATTCGGCAGGTGACGTTGGTGTCTCCCAGTTTTTGATTGCATGAATTTTTTTAGGGATCTACGTGTATACCTTGCTCATTAATCATGTGTCCAAGGAAGTGTACTTCTCTCAACTAGAATTCACATTTAGAATATTTTACATACAACTTTTCATTTCGTAGAATTCTAGAATTCGCTTCAGATGTTGCTCGTGTTCCTTCTTGGTTCGCGTATAGATAAGTATGTCATCGATGAATAATATCACGAATTTTTCCAAGTATGACTTACAAACTCTATTCATGATGTCCATAAACACAGCAGTTGCATTTGTTAGACCAAAAGGCATAACTAAAAATTCATAATGGCCATATCGTGTTCAGAACGCGGTTTTGTGAATGCCCTCTTCAACAACTCGTAGCTGGTGGGTATCCAGATCTCAGATCTATCTTTGAATAGAAACTGGATCCTTGTAATTGGTTAAACAAATCATCAATCATCGGTAAAAGATACCGATTCTTAATGTTAGATTGTTCAATTCGTGATAATCGATACAAGTTCTAAATGAGCGGCCTTTCTTTTTCATAAAAAGAACTGGTGCTCCTTACGGGGAAAAACTACGTCTAATAAATCCTTTGTCTAACAGCTCTTGAAGTTGGTTTGACAGTTCTTGCATTTCCGACGGTGTCAATCTATACAGAGATCGGGCTATCAGTGCAACATCATGAACTAAATCGATTCTGAATTTGACATTCCTCAGTGGAGGTAAACGAGGTAATTCTTCAGGAAGAACATCAAGGTAATCTCTTACTATAGGAATATCTTCAATCTTTTGCCCTTCAGCTTTAGTATCCACAACGTTTACTTTGAAATGCTGGATAACACTTGCATAGCATTTTGCGTGTCTTCATAATACTAGTAAGCTTTAGGTCCGAGTTACCTCGCTCCCATTGAATAGTCAATGTTTCACCACTTGGGAGTGGTAAACGAATCATCTTTTCTTAGCAAAGGATTTTGGCTTAATTCTTGAACAACCGGTCCGTTCCCAAAACTACATCAAAACTACCTAATTCAACAGGTAAAAAATCATTACTGAACGTGTCGTTTGGTAAGTGAATACTACAGTTTTGCACGACTTCAACGTTTTCAATCGTCTTCCCATTAGATAATTCTATAGAATATTTTGTATCTAGTTTACTAGACTTTATATTAAGGAGGGGTTCAAATTGTTTGAAAACGAAACTTAAATCATCTCCGGTATCGAATAATACGTAAGCATAGTGTCTATTAAAAAGGAACATACCGGTAACAACAGAAGAGTTTTTCCTATCTTTCTTCGCATTTATCTCGAAGGCTCTACCTTTCGCATTCTGGTTTCTGAGTTTCGGGCAATCCTTCTGATAGTGTCCCATATTTCCACATTCGAAGCATCCGGAATTCGGTTTTCCTAAACCGGACAGAGAGTCCTTACTGAAACAGTATTGGGTCTGGTCTCCAAACCGGTTACACTTGTGAGATTTCCAACAATCTCCAAAGTGATTCTTTCCACACCTATTGCACTGAGACGTTTGATTCGCGCTCTTCTCCGGTCTACATTTGTTAGCCGTAAACATCCTCCGGAATTCGGTTTCTTTCGAAATTGCCCTCTGGAGTTATCGATCCACTTCCTTTTCTGGTCGGCTTTGGAATCTTCCGGAATCTTTCTTATCCAGGATGGAATCTACCAGTTTCTTACCCTTCACTTTCTACGTTCCCATTCGTACAACATCATCGGTTAGGGTTTTTGCCAATTCTCGGGCATCTTAGATTATGGTTGGTTTAGAGGAAGTAACCATGCCTCGAATTTCAGGCACTAAACCCCAAAGGTATCTCTCAATTCGAGCATACTCCTACGTAACTAGTCATGGTACCAATCTTGCCAGTGCATTGAACCGAGAAGTATACGTGCTGATGCCTACACCTTCCATTTTTAGTGTCTAGAACTCATATTCAATCTTTTTAAGTTCGTGTCTAGGACAATATTCTTTTAATAATAACTCATTCAATTAATCCCAAGTAAAATTATAAGCCGCATATTCTCCCATATTTTGAATTAGTGAGTTCCACCATTCCAAGGCTTTGTCCTCTAATGAGCACACCCCATATATGATTCGTTGTGAGGGGGTACAATCACTAATTTTCATAAATGACTCCATCTTTTCTATCCATCTTACAATTTCAAGAGGTCATTCAGCCCCGGTAAAAGCTTTGGGATTACACCATTGAAAAGTTTTATAAGTGCACTCGGGCACGGGATTCCTTTTTTTAACATAGTTTGCTAACAATATTATTAATAACTATTGTATTTTACTAGTTAAAATCATATGGAAATTTTATAAAAATTTTCGTCCTTTTACTAAGACAATTGTATGTACCGCTTTGCATTATGGATCCGACATCGTTTCGGATAGTTTGGTCCGCAGTTCGGTCCACATTTTGTCATTCGAGTGCCGATTTGACGTGCTGCGCTATAAGTTGCCCCAATTCCTCTTGAGATGATGGCATATCGGTCGCTTAACTAGTGACGGTTCTCCTTGTTTGAGGTACCATTAAATAAATTCACATTTAAAAACCTTGCTCGACAAAGTTACTTTAGCAAATCCTTCTTGAAAAAGTGATTAATACACAAAGCATGCTAGGTATATTCCACTATCAAAAATGCTTTTTCAGATTCATTTCAGAAATTTTAGAGTTTTTAGAAATAAAACTAAGTATAATGTAGGGAGCTTACTCAAAATACAAGATTGCTCGAGAAATAAATCACAAGAAAGAAAGTCAAGTATAATTTTTCAAATAGGCAACCTTGCTAGGAATCAATGAAGAATCCCAAAATAATATCTTAAACCTATTTCTAAATGTCAACCTTGCTCGAATCTCTGAATAACACAATCCTTACCCAAAAATGTATAAACAGTTGCAAATAATCATTCATGTAAACTTTTATACATAATGTGCTCTTGACACTGTTCAATAAGCAAAGTGTGCTAGAGATGAACTCTAAACATACAGTGTGCTCGAAAAACACAGATTTAATTTTACCAAGTTTATTTGAAACATAAAGTGTGCTAAAAACCTAAAGTGTGCTCGGAAAACAGAGTTTGCTCGAAACACTTGTAAATTTAAGACTTATCATTCAAATCACAAGTTGTGCTAGAATTGATTCATTTTCATTTCATAAAGCATGTTAGAAAACAAGTCTAATCAAAGTATACTAGGCTAACACATGATTAAATCATTGAAGCACCGTAAATCATCAGGTGTGCTAGTAGCACATATTAAAATCAAAAGCTTGCTAGAATGACCTAAAGAACCTATAAAACAGTTAAGTTTGCTAGAAAGTTCAAAAATCAACAATTCTTGCTAGTGAATAGTGTAATCATACATCAAACATGCTCGAAGGAGTGAAACTTTAAAGTTAACGGTAAAGTGTACTCGTAAGTTTGTAAAAAAGTAAAGAATACTCAAAGAAGATAAACCTAGACAAAAATGTCTAAGTCTGCTCGAAAAGGTTATAAAACATCAAAGCTTACACGAAAATACATATTCATACCTTTTGAAGATAAATGCAATTCTTTTTGTCTTAAACCAAAACAAAACATTTCTTTTCATTAAAAAAAAATCCTTGTTTAAGAGCAAGCGGTGCATTATGAGATCAAATTTCAGTTATCTTTCCTTCTAATACATTTCATTCTTTTTTTTGAAAAAGATCTCAGTCATGGGATCATATTGACTAAGATGCTTCTCAATATTTCATTTTCAGCATTATTATGACAGTTTAGATAGGTTAATACTTAGCATGAATTTCATTTCTTTGGTGATATGGTTAGGGTTCAATTAAGTAGCATAATACAGAAATGGTCAACACTGTTCTATGATGCCTCATATCTCTTCTCAAAGCTTATTTGGTTTTCTCCAGATCACCTCAATTTGACTTCAACCCCATGATATTTGGACAAAAATTTATTTTTGCATGACAGAACTTATTGAATATTTTTGTATAACACAGAATATACGTTCATCTCTGTAGTTCTAGTTAAAAACCCTCTTTGTTTGATAAAATAACTATAAAATGTAAACTTTTATCAACTTTTGGTTGATTTATTCTTATTTTTTTGATATTTTTCGAAAAATTTTCACTTGCTTGTTCTTTGTCATATATAAAGATGATTCATTTTTTGGGTTGACCAAATAGCAACATGCTTATGTATGACTGGGTAGTCACTTTTCTACCTATCATTTGGAGAGACGTATCTTGAGACATGCAAAGACAACTATGTATCTCCACATAAAGATTAACATTTGGATTTTGTTTATATCACCTAAGATTTTACACATCATGAGAAAGCAACCATACATGTTAATGACTGTACTAAGTGTCCTTTTAGCCTATTCAATCCATATGATTGGCAAGGTAGACAATGTGCTATCATTTCCCATTTTAACAATTTCTGTCACCCCAATCACTCTTAGCTTCCCGGTGTATGGCTATCCTGTATGACTATAAGTAGTTAATAGGACCAAACATATATGTGAATACAAGTCCTATTAGCCTAGAGTTATTGGAATAATTTTAAGTGAAAGAACACATCACAATTGCCCTCGAATGCTTTTAGTCTTTAGGTAATTGGTTGTCCTGTGAATCTAGGAATAGATGATAGGACCAAACATATACAAGTATATGTCTTTCTGACTTGAGCAAACGACATATATTTAAGCAAAAGTAACTTTTGTTGAGATATTTTCATCTAAAACCCCTTTTAGGCTTCTATAAAGCTTTGAACTGAATAGACTTATCATATCTCTTCACCATTAAACTAATTGCTCATGTTTTGTACAAAATTTGTTTTATTCAAAATTTCAATTGAAAGATGTTCATTCAAGAACTCAACTTTTACACAAGTACACATTTTGACACAAACAGTAGTAACATACTTAAATCTTAATCATCAATGACTTCACCAAAACAAGCAAACTTTACAGAAATACCTAGTCTAACATATCCTAGAAACATCATCTGATCAGATTACACACATAATCAAACACTCAATTAAGACATCAGATAATCACACATTCAAGTATATCAATTCAAAAATACTTGTCATGACATCAAGCATGTCAACTTATAAACTAGCATAAGTATCAAAGGCACCTAAGTTGCACTAGTGATCAATTTAGCACATATCAGTCAACATAACTATCATAGATTCACATATCAAGCAAACAGACATTAAACAAGACTCTTTTCAAAAGATAATCAGCTAGCACATAGAGCACAAATCATTAATCAGACCTCATCAGAGTTGATCATCCCCAGGGCTTTCAAAAGAATGTTGAACCTAGTTCAATATATGGTTTTGTGAATAGGTCAGCCAAATTATCAGTTGTATCAACTATTTTCAACTAAATTAGACATTTTTCATTACAATCCCTAATGAAATGCTGCCTGATTCTTAACAATAAAGAAATCAACAGTATTATCAATAAAAATAGGAGTGTTCAAGAAATTCCGACCATAATCCAACATTTAATTCCGAATCCATAGAAATTGTGCACAACAGGCAGATGCAACAATGTACACAGCTTCAGTAGTTGAGATGGACACTGTAGTTTTCTTCTTGCACTGCCATGACACTAGCTTGTCTCCAAAAAATTGACATCAACCAGAGGTTGACTTCCTGCTCATGTTGCACCCATCATAGTGACAGTTAGTATAAACAATCAGATCAAAGGATTGGTTCTTTGGGTACCAAATCCCCAAGTCTGGTTTTCCATTTAAATATCTAAAGATTCTCTTGACAGCTGAAATGTGAGAAACCTTTGGACTTGACTCAAATCTTGCACACAAACATACAAAAAACATTATGTCAGGTCTTGAAGCAGTTAAGAACATCAGTGATCCAATTTTGGCTCTGTATTAATGATTATCCACAGGCTCTGCTCCCCCTTTTCATCTACTATCATCTTCTCTTATGTGTCCATAGGTGTTGAAGTAGTTTTGAAATCTTGACACTTGAATTTGTTCAAATTGTCTTGTACATATTTAGATTGACATATGAAAATCCCATCAGCTTTCTGTTGAACTTGCAATACAAAGAAAAAGTTCATTTCTCCCATTGAGCTCATGTTATACTTAGACTTCATCACTTCTTCAAATTCATGACACATCTGTTCATTGGTTGACCCAAAAATTATATCATCCACATAGACTTGCAACATAAGCAAATCTCTTCCTCTTTTCTTGTAAAAGAGGGTCTTGAAAATAGTTCCTCTTGAGAAACAATTTTCAAGTAAGGGATTAGATAACTCATCATACCAAGCTCTTCGAGCTTGATGTAATCCATACAAAGCCTTGTTTAGTTTGTAAACTCTGTTATGGTAATCAGGGTCCACAAATCCTGGTGGCTGAGTCACATACACTTCCTCTTCTATTTTTCCATTTAAGAAAGTAGATTTAACATCTAGCTGGAATACCGTTATATTCATTGAGGCAGCATAAGCAAGAAATATTCTTATAGCTTCAAATCTTGCTACTGGAGCAAAAACATCCTCAAAGTCTATTCCTTCTTCTTGTAGGCATCCCATAGCAACAAGTCTTACTTTGTTCTTAATCACAATTCTCTTTCATCCCTTTTGTATCTGAAAAACCATTTAGTTCCAATGGCATATCTTTTTCTTTGCCTATCTACAAGTTCCCACACATGTAGATCTCTGAATTGTGCCAACTCCTCTTGTATTGCCTCTACCCAACAGTTGTCTTTC